>NC_034411.1:53900421-54086529 GCF_002078875.1 Numida meleagris
CCCGCTCCCTCCCCCGGGCACATCGGGCACGGCCGCCGCAGCCATGGGCAGCAGAGGGATCGCCTCCCAGACTCTTCCTTTCCGCAGCCACCCAACTTGCAGAGGATGAGAAGAGCGGAGTGAGCGCGCAGTCAGCCCCAAAGCCGGATTTTTTTTTTTTTTTTTTGGGGGGGGGGATGTGAATAATAATTAACTTTTGTTTTTCCGCCCTGTTTTGCATATGGAAAGTGGCTGTCGCCAGCCCACAGGATTGCACTTGAAGAGGAGGCTTTTGGGCTGAAGGATTGGAAGTAGATCCGTCTGGATCTAAACGCACGGAACCAAAGTTGGGATTTAGGGGGACGAAAAGGAGGCGGGGGGGAACTCAGGAGAGGAGAAATTGGTACAGTTTCTCCAGGATCGGTCCGGAAACCAGTCAGCTTTCCGCAGCTCTGGCTTCTTACGGGATTTAAGCTCCGAGATCACAGCAAGACACCTTGAAAATGGTGGTTTTCATCAACACAAAGCTTAAATCTCTCATGAAACTTTTCAAGAGAAAGAGTAAGTAGCTGTGCGTGCTGGCCGTCCTTGCGGGGAGCAGCGGAGCCCCTCAGGAGAGGGCAGCTCTAGCTTCTGTGCTGTGTTGTTGTGATTTATGCCACTTTGTTGAATACTTTGTTATGTGTAGAGGGAGTCGTATAGGATGTCTGCTTAGGGCTGCTGGGTCAGCTCCCGTGAGGCCCTTTGTGTGGTGGGGCAGCAGCTGGACTCGCAGGGTGCAGCTTGTGCCTGTGGGTGCAGGGTGTGGGGAGCGAGGTGTGGGGCAGCCTCCCACCTGCCCTGCTGCTTCCACTGGGAACATCTTTAACACCCGACCTAGCGACAGGGTGGACTTCAGGGGAATTGCAGGTCTTCATTTAGTTTAATTCGTGAAGGTGGACGAGTTGCACTAGGGAGTGCAGTTTGGGAACGTAGTCTGCATTTCTGTGCACTGGGTTTGTTGGGTGCTCACGATGAGCAGGAGCCATGAGTTTTCGTGTGGCAGGCCTGGCTGCCCCCCTGCCTGCTCCCACAGTCTGGAATGGGTACGTCAGTCTGTGGTTGGACTGGGTGATCCTGAAGGCCTTTCTCAACTGCAGTGAGTCCATGATTTTATGGCAGGGCGCTGAATAAACCTGCTGCCTGCCCTAGGGTAGGGCCGGGCACTGCCGGAACGAGTCGGGTGGTGTCTGGGTGTGTGGTGATAGATGTGCCCTCTGGTTACAAGGACACCTGCACCCAGTGCTAAGGGATGGGAGGGGTGTGGGACCAGGCTGTCCTATGGATGGAGAGACCAGGCACCATTCTTCAGAAACTTTCTGAGCTCTGATACTAATCTTAAATAAATAAATAAATAAATTCAGTTAAGAACTTTGCCCCTCCCCGGTTTCTTTTAGAACTAAACAGCATTGTGTTGTAGATAGGTTTTGAATTTTAAGGCATAGTTTATGTTCTCTAATGAGCCCAGATTATTTCCATCTCAGCTGATCCCAACAGATGCAGTGCAGTGTTAGAGGAAGAGCCATTTCTCAGACACCAGTAGACTGTGGCTCCTATTGCTTCCAGTGCTTCCCAGCTTCTGCGCATCGCAGGAACATCGCTGGCGGATGCTGTAGGCAGCCAGCGGAGCAATGGAGGATGTGGGGCTGCTAGCAAGGCCAGTGCCGTAGGGCTGAGCCAGCAGAGCAGGTGCTCAGAAGGAGATACAGCTGTAGTGGTTTGGTTTTTTTCCTGCTTCAGAGAGCTAAAAGCAAGGATATGCAGCATGCTGGCTGAAGGCCAAGTGGTGCCTGGGGGATTGTAAAATATGACCCCCAGCTGCCCTTTTCCTCTTATTATGGGGTGGAGGGATAAGACCATTCAACTGTAAAAGTTTTTATTGATGATAAACTTTAAATGAAAGGTAATGGCTCTTTCTCGGGAAACATAAATGATAAACAAATCTTAGACTTATGTGCTTTGGCTGATTTGTTACTGGCGATCTGTAGGGAACTTTGAACCTGAGCAGCGTCAGTGTGGTGTTTTCATGTATATGCTGACTGGGAAGAGGAGCCCAATGCCATCCCTCCTCAGCGCTGCTGTGCTCGGAGCAGTATTTGCCCCATGAATTGCTGTTGTCCAAGGCTGCTTTCCACTCATGGAAATGTAAAGAAGCTGTTTTGTTTGCTTCCATCGAATTGTAGTTTCTGGTTTGTGCAGGTGTGAGGACAGAGAAGGTTATTTCACGACGGAGATTGTCCAGTCCTAATCTCTTATGGTGGCTGTCACATTTTCAGGGTCACCCTTGAGCAAGAGGAGACTCCTGGCAGGATCAGGGACAGGAAAACTGATTTCATTTGCAGTGACTGGGAGCTAGTGGGCAGAAAACAGAGTTGCAGGTCCACAATAAACGCATTAGCAAGTGAAAATACAGGAGGAAGGGAAGGTGTTTCCGACTCCTGCTCAGGAGAATACATTTACCTTTCCTATGAAAGAAGGTTGATGGACTGGGTCTTGTTTAGCTTGGAGAATAGAAGGCTCTGTGGAGACCTCATTGCAGCCTTCCAGTACTTGAAGGGAGCTTATAAACAGGAGGGGGACTGACTTTTTTACATGTTCTAACAGTGATAGGACAAGGGGAAATGGCTTTAAACTAAAAGAAGGGAAATTGATGTTAGATGTTAGGAAGATATTCTTTACTCATAGAGTGATGAGCCATGAGGCAATGGAACAGGTTGCCCAGAGAAACTGCAGCTGTCACATCCCTGTAGGTGTTTAAGGCCAGGTTGGATGGGGCCGTGGGCAGCCTCAGCTGGTGGGTGGAAGGGGGCTTGGAACTGGATGGGCTTTAAGGTCCCTTCCAGCCTAAGCCATTTATAATTCCAGAAGTGAGAGGAAGTCTTTTGACTGTCAAGGAAGTGAAGGTCTAAAGAGTGTTTTGATAGGACCGTGTTTACAAACAGTCTTCTTGATTTCAAGATGATTCACATGACAAATGTGTGTGGGGTTACATGATAGAACTATCTGCAGTAGCATTTACTTCTTTTTGTCTCTCTCTGCAGCTGTTTCCAACTTAGACGAAGAGAGCAGATGGACCGTCCATTACACTGCTCCGTGGCACCAGCAGGAAAATGTGTTCCTGCCTTCCTCAAGACCACCTTGTGTGGAGGACTTGCATCGGCAAGCCAAGCTGAACCTCAAGTCAGTACTGAGAGGTGAGATGCTGTTGACGCTGATGTATCCTAAAAGCTTGGTAGTTTTTACCACAGTCTTTGCAAACTTATCCAAGTTGTAGACTTCAGAAGAAACTTGTCTTGTTTTGCTGCGGCACAGCAGGAGCACTAAGTGGGGTTTACCAATAGAGATAGCTAAACTATTTCTCATCTGTCAAACAAGGAAATTTGTTACCTGGAAGAGTACTCTAGAATGAAAAAGTGGAAAACTTGATGTTTTTTGGCCATTTCCATTGAGTCTTTGGAGTGCTTCAGAATGATGCCTTCTATTTCTGTAAGTCCTGAATGATTGCTTTTATGCTTCAGTTTTAAAATCAAATGAGAGGTATGTCATTCAGTAACTTCTGTTGCCATGCAGTGGCATTTTTTAGCTATTTGTGGAAAGCTGGAAAAGGGGTTGAAGGCAAAGAAGAGAAATAGCCAATAGGGCACTCGCAAGGAATCACTGAGTAGTATATCTACTTCCTTGCAGAAGGGTGCATTGTTTTTTCTGAGGACTGGTTTCTCCCCTTAGTACTTTTGTTGGGGTGTACCTGTACTCTGTGATGCGGGAGGCACAGTGTTGTGTTTGTGCAGCCCTGTGGACATGGGCAGGCAGGGAGTGTGAGTGGAAAGGGCTGTAAGAACAGCTGTCTCTGGACCAAAAGGGAAATTGGAAAGTAGAGCTTAACATCCATGTTCCGGAAATTGCTAACGCAAGAGTTTTCTTTACGTTGGTTATTTGACAAAAAGGATTTCCCTGCTAACAGCCAACTCATATTGAGTCCTTTTTTGTTTCAGCTGGAACCACAGGTATTTGATAGTTTACTGAGTTAATTTGATTTAAAAGAACGGTGTAATTTTGTTTGTTTAACACTGCATTTCTGCTTTTTAAACATGCAGAAAACTTCATTCTGTATATGTGAATGGGGAAGTGTTTGGTTGCTATGTTTTATTTCTCTTGCTGTTTCTCCATTTAATTAATTTTTCACCATCTCTTACTAGGTGCCTTTTGTTATCATTTAATAGGCCAGTCTTGACAGCTGGAGTTATTAGCTCACGCATGGCTCAGCAGATAGCCTGTATGTCCTCTGTATTTATTATTGGATTAATGCATTTGTGCAGTGCTTTAGCCTTGAAACATTTACTGTTCCCTTACAGACGCGCCAGTTCTTTCAAAAAAAAAAAAAGTTTTTGCCTGTTTTAGATTAAAAAGAATACTACACTTAGCTTTTTGTATGTATTAACTACTCATTCATCTATTTTTTATTCTCTGCTTGAGTCCATTATCAAAGAAAACTGCTCAGGCTAAAATGCTGTTCTGATTTTTTTGTACTTTATTGGAAATGAAACCTCTGCATCTTATGCTTCAGTAAATTTGTATCTAATAGATTTGTGTGAAACTGATTATCATATGCTGCTTAGCCCAGCTTACACATCTGAAATTATTTGTGTCTGATGGAGTTTTTCTCTAGAGCAGCTTCTCTTTATAAAAACAAAAGCTATTCAGTGCTACTAGAACTTACCAATTAGACGTTTGTGTTAAATTAAACTTGAATGTGTGCATGGTGTGAGCCTCCTTTGTATTGAGCTGAATTTCAGTTTCACACTTTCAGGGCAGTAATTGAGAGAAAGAGAGGGATGAAACCACGATGCCTTCAGCAGACCTCAAGCTCCTGACACAGTCAACAAAATTATGCTCTCATTTATTTCTGTTTTGCCTCAAGCTCTTTCCCAGGCTGTGTTTCTTCCCTAAGAGTAGTTCCTCACTGTGGCCTTTAGCTACCCTGATTAGCTACAGTATGAATTCAGCACCATTGTCAGTAATTTCATTGATGTCTGTAGGTGCTCTGAGTAATAAGAGGGGTGTTGCCTGAAGTTTTATCAATTTTACTATTCTGTGGCACTGTGAAATCAAGAGCACGTTGGTGCTTCTGAGCACCTTTGGCAGATTAGGTCAAAAGTTCTGTACCCAGAGTTGAGTTTCATTCAGCATAGAGGTGTTGTAGAAATTGTTACGTAGTTGTAAATGCTACTGAACTCTTTTTCCTCCTGCTCTTTCAGAAAAGACACATTTTCCCGAGTTTCTTAATGGATGGGGAGTAGGTTGCCTAGAGCTATGTGACTGTAGCGTAGAAGACTGTAAGGAAAAGTAATGGTCCGTAGCAACTTGATTGCAGGCTATTACTTTATTACTGCACTCATCGCTGCCCCATTGAATTAGAGAAGAAAGTATAAAGCTTGAGTTACTGATAGTAATTCACTTGTAGAGCATGACATTCGTTTAAACCACCTGGAAAGATATGGAATGTATAAAATTGTTCAAAATAATTCAGGAAAGGTATCCTTTCTGTCAGAATGTTCTTATCCATCTGGATTCACCTCTCTAATACTAACCAGATAAAATCCTGAATAGCTTTTAAAATAATGGAAGGTCAAACATATTTACTCTGATACAATTTCAAGAGCTCAGCAAATTTTTTTGATAGCATGGGTGTAGCCAAAAAAACCTAGTGAAGTGAATTAGGAAGCTGTCTGTCATATGGAATAAACTTATGAGTACTGCTTAAGGGGCAGAAAACTATTACCACTGCTTATTCTTAAGATGGCTTAAAAACAAGGATAGAGATATTACAAAACTCTGTTAAGAGCAATCAAGTTCTCTGCTTGGTGATCTCTGTGAACTCTTCATACCTTTAGCAGAAGCAGCGCTGTGTTTGGAAGAGGAGGAAGAGATTTTTCTTTTTTTTAATGCTGCGGTTTATTACTTAATTTAGTATATTATACGTTGAAATATCATTTGCTAATTGTGCTGTGAAATCAGATGCAGCATATGATAGTAGATGTTACATGGTGGGATTTTCTTTCAGATTTTTGTACTTATGAACTAGACTCCTACTGTGCTTTTCCTCTACAAAACTACTTTCAAGTATAAATGGTGAGATCTTTCATTTAAATTTCTTCATGAGTAAGTGAGGTAGAACTTTATTCTTATAATTTAGTCATGCAGGTGTTCATGTGCTATCTGCAGTTCAAAAAAAAAAAAAAGACAATATTTTCCAGTAATCTGAATTAGAAAATGAAGCACCAGGAAGTTGGAAAGTTGGTAATGCATAGTGCTTGTGTCTGTTCTCAGCAACTGAAGTGGCTTTACTGGGCTTTTATTAAAATCTAAAGTTGCTATTGGCTAAAAGCAGTGGCTTGAAAAATGTTCAATCCAGACTTCATTATTACTTGAATCTATTTTAAAATGAAAATCTTTACTGTCTCTGTAGTGTCCTCATGACTTAATATGGTACGTAGAGCAGAAGAACAAATTCAGCTGCAAATTATCATCAAGGTACCATTGCTAAATGTTTTTAAATGTGGTTTACAAAATGATCCAGTTTTTTTTTGCTTGTGACAGTAAATCCCATTTCTTTAAATACTGTGTTTCCACTGAATAAAAGAAACTCTCCCTTTCTCAGGGGAAGCAGCCAGAGCCTTGGAACACCCAGTGGAGCAGATGGGGGGACACATTAGATGTCAAATACATTCCACCCAGGGCACATGTTTCTCTGCCCCTGGGGCTCTAACTGGCCTGTGCTGAAAGCCTATCGGAGGTAGGCTCTTGCTTATATTTCCGTGGTCCATGTTCCAGGCCAAGAGGCTGAGCAAATGTTTTACTGGAGTCAAAGGGGTATCATCGTAAAACAGCCCGTATTCCTGTCACTGGGCACTAGCTATCTGGCTTGTTGTTCTGCAGCATGGTAGTGCTTAAAGGAGTACTGTCTGGAGAGGTGTCTCAAGTATAGTGGTTTTCAGCCAGGAGCAGAGATATATCAGTACATAGCAATGATGCAAATATTTGGATAAAGGCGAATGGAGAATAATTCTTATCTTGCTGTAGTATAGTCTAAAAATGCCAATGAGCAAGTCGCTGAACGTGAAGATGCAGAGGAGGCCCAGCACAGTTGTAGTGTGGCTTTGTTTCACTACCCGAAGTGGGTCGTGTGTCTGCATTCCAGACAGGTTTGCTGTGTTAGCAGTGTGTTCACCAGGGTTGATCTTGTGTTCTAAAAGGAAAGTCTAAAGTAATCTGAAGTGCACTTGTCTCTGATAGTTTTGCAAACTATGATGAAGTGAACCTGTTGCTCCCCTGAACTGACTTTACTTCTGCTTTTTTTGAACTACTCTGTGGTCTGCATCAAACGTGCCAGCTGGAGTGATGGAAAGCGGAAGAGGGCATTTATGGTCTGATTTCCAAGGAGCAGTTGTCTTCCAGTTCCAGCAATTTGCAGTGTAGGGTCCTTTCGATTTAAAAATACATTTTAAGAAGGCTGGAAAGACTGTCACATGTTGCTGCTTGGCCATGAGTTGGGATCTGGCAGGCAAAAAGGGAAGAGATGAAATATACATGTTACTGCTCAAGGGGAAACAGAGCCAACTCTGAAAAGTGATCAAGCTTGAAGGTGATGACCTGTTCCTCGAGGATCTTGTGGAGGTTTTCACTGCTCAGGTCAAGTTGCAAATCAGGGATAATTTTTGTTACATGCTGCTGTTTATTGCTTGGACTGGTTGTTGTTTACAGTGGATTAAGGTGGCAGATCTGAACTGAGAAATGTATACCTGTTAATAGAGTGCACAGTTGGATATTCTAACTTTCATACTGGTTTTCAGGCTACAGCTGCGGAGGTTTTCTGCACAAGTGACTGCACTTTGTGCCTTTTTTCCCCAGTGTAATTGTGTTGACTCAGACTTTGTGTGTAGTAAAGTGCTCGTTGTTCCAATGTCTGTGATGATTCATTTATTATCTCATCTTCAGAAAAGCTGGATTTGGCTGAGTGTAGCTTCTGTTTAGCTTTGTTGGCCAAATTCAAGGAATGTATTTAAGCAGCAGTGGTTGAAACACTTGATTTGTTTTCCAGAAGACATCTGGTTAACATTGTCAAATAAAACCGGATTTAAGTAGTTACTCATAAAGCCTCTATTATGTCTTGCTGCAAGACCCTCCAGACAGGTATCTGTTTACCCATTGTTTTCTCAGGGCATCTGCCAGATCACTGTTCAGATGAGCAATATTAGGGTCAGCCCTACTAGTCGATAATCCTGCTGAGAAGATTATGGACTTAAAATAATCTTACATTTCATTAAAGAGCTGCAAAGTAGTGGGGAACCACTTCATAATAACAATAGGCCTAGCTCAGGTTCAGAGAGATGCCAATATGTGAGCTCCCTACCAAATGGAAACCTTAATGAAGTAAAAGACCATTAAAGGCTAGGGATGGACCATATGTTTTGGAAAGGCCTTGGAGCTGTAAAATAAAAGAAAAAGGAAAAAAAAGGGAGAAATCAACTTATTTCTAATTATTTTATTTTCAATAGCCAAGTTGGTGCCAGTGGTTCTGCTTATATATCCTGTCTTTTTACTGTTTCTGAATTAATTCACAGTACATCTGTTGATGGTTTTGGTCAGGTTCCATACTCTAACCACCCTCTCTAACAGAGAATTAAAAAAAAAAAAATTATTCAAATTAAATTGAGTGGAATTTGATCAGGAGTCTATGCTTTGTGTTTGAATGCTGCTCTTACGCTGAAAAAAAATGTTACTTGTATTCCCTATTTTTAGGTGTAGTTGTATAGTGCTACGCTGAGTGTAAAAACATATACGTAGGTCATACTGATTGCATTGTTTCCTATATGCATTATAAAGAGAGAGCTTTTCTAGTGGAAGTCTTTAGAAGTCTTAACATTTGTTTCAATACGCTAATGATAACATATCTCTTAAACCAGATTAATGTGTTTTCTCAGTATTTTCTAATGTAAGCCAGAGTTGTAAAATATATAGGCGAAATATTATTGAACTTAACCCCATTTCAAATTAGTGTCTCCATAGGAGAGAAGAAATTTGAGCTATTGCTGCCATAGTTTCAGTGCTAGGTAAGCAACTTCCATCACAAGGAGCATCAGACTTCCAGTTGTTTTCCTGTTTGTTTTTTCCTCCTTCCTCTCTTAGATTGGAGTTACAATGCATATAGAAGAAGCGTGTATACATGAAGCATTTTAGATAGCTTTAAAAGTTGAACATTGAGTGTTGTAGGAGAAAAACTAATAGAAATCTTCTCTATTTTTATATCAGCCGTGTTCAGTAGTCTTAAGAAACAACAAATATTCATAACAATCCAAGAGAAAAAGAGAATTGTTTTTAATGCCAGAATCAAACATGCAAAAGGAAGCAAAGAAAAACTGTTAAACTTAAGACATCTTGTCACCAGTAAATGTAGTGGTATAACACTTGCAGAAATTAACTCAAGACAAACAGTGATTTTGAGCACTCTCCTGTGACAGCCTGTTAACAAATATCATCTGTAATGCCCGTAGCATTTTGGTGCCATTAGAAGGTTTTTCTGTATGGCTAAATTGTACAGACCACCTGGGGAGCTAGGAGTGGGACTACATTAATTCATTTTTGAAAAGCTTAAGGAAAAAGGAAATGGTCAAAGCGTTTGCATTTACTAAAGCTGTAAAAGGTATTTTCATATTTCAGAATTCCTTTTACTTAGGGTCCTTCCTAAAGGCTTGCACCTGATCTGGACCTTTGAGAAATAAATCTAGCTGCATGCTTGCTTTACTTCAGTGTTGCACTTTATGCCCCATCCTTGCACTTGTACAAACGTTTGCTCAGCTGAACCCTGAAGCAGCCTGGGGAAGCTGGTCTGGAGGGGCTACCTGTTATTCTGTAGGACGCTCTTCCCAGTGAAGAGCCCAGCTCTTTTCAGAGGTGCCTAGTCCCAGCATAAGGGGCAGTGGGCACAAGCTGAAGCACAGGATGTTCCCTCTGAACACCAGGAAGCACTTCTGTGCTGTTCAGGTTATGGAGCACTGGTACAGTTTGTCCAGAGAGGCTATGGGGTCTTCTCTTCAGAGGTGTTCAGAAGTCACCAGGACATGATACTGAGCACCCTGCTCTGTGTCCCTGCTTGACCAGGGGTTGGAGCAGACGGGCCCGGAGGTTCCTTCTGACCCGTACTGTGCTGTGATTCTGTAAAAATACAGATCAAGAAATAGCAATATAAAATTGCATTTTGGGGAAAGAGAGGTAGTAACAGGGCAGGTGGCTGGGTTGGCAAAGGCTGGTATTAGTCAAAGCATCTAGATAGAGCTGCTGAGTTTTATTCAGCTGGGCTGGCATGGTAGTACATCTGTTGAAATTCTGGACTCATTAAAAAAATGGGAGTCTGAACAGAACAGCACACTGAATGTATCACAGCTGAAGTTCATGAACTTGCTTTACAGTTAGAATTGGTCACAGTTCAGTTGTTACACAAGTGCATCATTACTGTGGCTTTACAACATATTTTAAAGCTTTGATATAAAGCACTCCCTGTGATAATCAAGTTCTGTGGATGATACGGGGATTTATATATTTAAGGGAAATGGGATTTGATCCAAGCTGAGTGAATTTTTGGGAGGAATGAATATAAAGTGGTAGAGGCAAGCTGTCTGCCTCATTTAGATCCAGCAACAAAAATAGATGCTGCATTGGAATTAAATTGAGCTGTTGTTTTTTTAAAGTGGCATTTAGCATGAGATCTTTGTTGAACACCAGATTGCCTTTGTACAGCCCTGCATGTATACAACCTGTTTCATCCACACAAGGAAAGCTGTGCATTCTTATCTGCAGATTGCAGATGACAGGCTCATAAAGAGGCCCGAAGTGAAAGCTGATGACTTTAGCTAGCTTTACCAATTCAAAGAGACCTTTGAACTAGAGTGTCTGTTTTAACTACGGTTCCAGGCTTTATTATTCTCAGCAAGCTCTTTATCTTGGGAAGATACCTCCTGAAATTCCGTATTAACTGTGCTTCTGCTTCACATCTAGAATCCAGAGTCACCCTGTCCTTGTTGTCATACTGTAATGCAGAAAGCAGGCCAGGAGGCAGCTTCTGAGGGAGGACCGGTTTGACAGATAGGCTTAGAGTGCATCTCAGTATAACACCAGTGTGACCAGTCCCACACGAAATAGAGAGGTGATAGTTATGTTTAAGATAGCAATCCTTTTGTCTCATAGTTAGAGCATATGATTAGAAAGCTGGAAGGTAGTCCACAGTGCTAGACCTGGTGCTGGTTGCTTATGTGGTGGAGAGGACAAGAGTGAAGGCAGCTTGGGTTCTTTCTTCTCTGCCTTTATTCCAAGGTGCATTCCCATACCCATGTGCTGCGGGCAAAGCACAGATAACCACTGCGAGTCTGACTACAGGAGTCACGGTGGTGAAATTTAGATCGTATCATGACTACAGGTGAAAAGTTCTTGCCTGGACCTAACCTGAGTGGATTTGCTTGGACAGCAGCAATACCAAGTCTTCTGACACCCAGTCCTGTCTGTCATAAAGCCGTGATACTTTCATGCCTCAGCTCAGCTGGAAAAGCAAATTCAAAATGTGCCTGAAAAAAACTATAACTGTACAATTATTTATCGGCTTTGAAACAGGTCTTATTCTAAACTAGAAAGCAGTGATGTATTACATTATAGTGGTGATTAAGAAAGTGCAGTGTATAAAGTAATGTGTCATTTTTAAAAGTTTACTTTCACAATATGTTTTTCATTCTGTTGGAGAAGTTTAATGAGACAAATCTATGTTGTACTGTGGTCTGTCAGTACTCATGAGATAGAGTTTGTAGTCCTGACTTAAGGAGGAAGGAGATTTGTTTGTATTTACAGATAAGAAGGGGTTAGCTACAGTATTTAAAGCTAAAAAGAAAAAAAAAAATCTGACCTGAGGGAATAAAGCAGTTTTCCAGTGATATGCTCAGTGAACGGATAAACGTGTTTTAATATGCTAGTCAGCAGATTTATTTCCATAGTTGACAGTTTAGCTGACTCCTGCAGTTAATAGCCTCTCCCTAGTACTAAAAAAAAAAAAAAAAAAAAGGAAAATCCCCACACTACAAAACGCAAGTTATTGCATGAAAGGCTCTGCCAAGAAGTCACCCTGAGTGGAGCTGAGATAAATTTCTCAAGCATGCCGATGCAGCTGTCAGCTTGTCGCTTGTCCGTTCTTGCTCACGAGGCAGCAGGGAGTGAGGCACATGGAGTGCCTGCTGCTCACTGTCCCTCCTCTCTCTGCACCTCAGCAAGCATTTTCTCTCTGGGTTTTAGCAACTGATGCTGAGGTGTAGGCTCTGTTCTTTGGTGCGAGGCAAACTTGAGTGTTTCTGGGACATTTTATCCCTGCTTGCTCAAGCCATCCAGCAATTGCCTACATGGCTTCTTACTTCAAGAAAGACAGGGCTGTTTAGGTATTTGAATAATGTAAACGCCGTATCTCTGAAGTGTGAATATCATGTTAGTTTAAAATTTAAGACAACAGTGGTTGCTAATGAACACTTAGCAATGCAGATGGATGGATTATTTGTATTGAACTCCTACATGCTCTCTCAAGCATGCATTTGAGTGTATACGTGTGGACAACTACACTACAGAGCTTAAGGCTTGATTCTGCAGCAGTCACGTGAGCAATGTTTACTTACACGTGTAATCTCATTAGGACTAATTTAGTAAGTGGCAGCTGCACATTCAGGCCTGAGGCAGTGGGGCCTGGTGCTGGCTGTGGTGGCTGTGCCTTGGCCGGGCTGTGCCTCGCAGAGGGCCAGGCTCAGGTGGGGCCTGTGGTGAAAACCAGTACTGAGAGCCTGGGAGCTCTCTTGTGAAGAGGCCTCTGAAGAATGACAGCCTCGAACAATTGCATTACAATGAAAAGAAATAATTTTCCAGAAAGCTTCTGAAAATGACCCTTGTATGTCTGTTGCTCCAAAAGTAATGCCTCCTATTTATTTCCATGGAAGCTACAACTGATACAAAGAGCTCAGTAATGCTACTTGATAGAGCAAATTCTCCGCTATGAAAGGCTGTCTTTCAACATAGTCACCACCATGACCTGCGTATTTTCACCAGCAATGAACCAGCGCCTGCATGCTGTGCTTGTAAATATCTGTACCAGCAGAAGTGACCTGCTGTTGCCACTGCTCAAATGTACCACCCAGTGCCTCACTGTGTTCACATCTGCTGTTTCATTCTTCGTAAACATTCAGCAAGCGTCCGTGAATATCAGTGGTTACAATTTTTTTTCTGCGTGGAAAAATTCAATGAAATAGGAGGCATTACTTTTGGAGTAGCCCTTGTATTTCTCTCTCTGACCAACTCTGTTGCTAGCAAGGCAGTGCATTTTGCTTCCTGTAAATTTCCAAGACTCTGTGATTAGTTTTAGTGGAAAATCTCTGAATGTATAAAATGTTACCAAAGGAGAGGAAAAAATCCAGTGCATTCTAGAAAACCCAGCGTTTGTGCCATGAAGCAGTGCGACGTGGACGTCAGAAAAGCAGACAAGTTAAACGTTAATCCTGGTTTTCCACAGTTATACCATGTCAAATGAATTAATGAGGTATCAGTGCTGTGCCTTCTGTTCACCCAGGTGATTTGTGACTCAAATTCTCATGTAACAATACGGTTTCAGATTGTTTGTAGAGCTGTAAATTGCTTGGATACACGAGACTTGCTACTGTGTGTTATCAGCTCAGGATCAAATGGAATTAATGTGAGTTCTTAGGGTAAAATGAAGAGATATGTGGGATTGAGTGGCCTTGGTGGTATTTTGTACCCATGGCCTCACTGCATGCCACAGGGGCCAATAATTTTTATATGAAGAAGTTGAGCTATTAAGATAGAGTCTGATCTTTGAACCTTACCCTACAGAATTATTGCCAAAAATTGTAAAACATAAGAATTAATAAAGCTCACTAAGCTGTAGAGTAGTGCAGAATTCAGTGTTCATGGCTCAGAATTTTGATGCAGGATTGCACTTAGCTCCATTGCCCACAAATTCCCCCTTTGGAAGTGGGAACTGTGATGAGCTCATGTGTTGGTGGTGAGAAGCAAAGCATCTCTATCAGGCTGCTGTCTTACACCAGGATTTAGCAAATTGCAATAATGAAACACTGAGCACACATGAAGGGCTGGTTAAATGGCAGCAACTCAGATATTATGATGTGGGCACTGACAGCACTAACACATTTTTTTTCTGTCACGCATCTCCTGAATATCCTATCTACTCTACTGACTGTGATAGTGATGGGAAGCCTTTAACGGTCTTTAGACCACATTTCCCACACACTTTCTTTATGCCTAACTAAAATCACCCTGTGAGCAGCAAAACTCAACCTTAGGCAAAATTTCCTTCTCTAGGAGGGATTTAACTTAGCCATGTAAGTGAGGAGAAATTATGTTATAACATAATATAACTACAGCCATTTTTAAGCAATAATTGTGATATAATACAGAATAAGTTTTGAAATTTAACATATCACTAGTACAGAATGAGAAGGACAAGGAATTATTTTATGGCTTTACTTAGAGAAGCACTTGAAAGGCAGCAGAAGATGGCACACAGCACCTCTCCATGCTTATCCTCAGGAGCTGATGAAGGGGGGAGTGGTGGGAACATAGTTTGGCTGTTGTGCTGTGGCACCACCCAGTGCTGCCATCTATTGCAGTCACTCAGCCTGAGAGGCATTTTCCTAGCCTTTGCAGCTGCTGGGGGAAGAAAACCATTTCATCTGGGCCACAGTAATACTGTTGCACCATTCAGATCAGATACACTCAAGGTAATGCAGCACACAGAGCCTGCTTTGAACTTGTTGTCCATATGCTGCAGAGTTGATCTTGTGCAAGTGTGTCCTCAGGAATCGGTGTTTGTGTCCTGCCTGATGCAGTCTCCTTATTTTGCTTTGGCAAATTTTAGGCAGAGATTTTTAGGGTGTGTGCATTTTTGTGCAGTGGATAGCATGGGTATATCAGCTTTGACATGAAGTTCAAGAGTGTGCATGTCCATGGCTCATTTAGCACTCATGTACTGGTGCATTCTTAAAACTGAAGGTTATTAATAACTGGAACTGCATGTCTCCTTTTTTTTTTAACCTATTCAGACATCTCTGAAATAACATGAATATTTGTAGGAACTTTTTCACTAACTCTGTCTAGTGTTCCTCCCTGTTTGGATAATCGGGTTGTGGTATTGCTCCTCTGGGAGAAAAGATTCATGTCTGGAAATTTTCCTAAAGTACTTCTTTCTAATATATATTTTTAAATGTACATATATAAAAATCCTTTTGCTGAAAAATCTAAAGCTGATTGTGTACAGAAGACCATGTGGAACTTATAGAAGTGCTCAGATGAGGTGTGTGCTTCCCATCTAGAACAGTTTTCAGACAGAAGTTACCAGGTTTGGTCAGGCAGGGACAGTAGTTTCACCTGGGTGCAGTGACTGACCTCGTGTTGGGCTGTTACAATGTGAAGTTACAGATACCTGCCTGAAACCTCTGTAGAAGTTTGCTGGCCTCAGGCACTTTTCAGAACTGTGAAATATGCTGTGACAGTAAACAAACAAAAATGCTCTTTGGGACTGGTCACCTTTCTTTTGGTGAGTTTCAGCAATTTGAGCAATTCTCTTGACTTCAGCAGCCACATCACTGCAATGACTTCTGATATTACTTGGATAATGTGTTGTGGACCAACAAAAGTTGTGAGCTTGATTAGCTGCCACTGTTTTACTATCAGTTCACTTGCTGAACTTGCTATGGACTTGAAGCCTTCAGTTCCATTTTCCTCAAGGGTTCAGGGAGTTCTTTTGAGACCTCCTGAAGTGCACTGTTCATCATCTTCATCTCTTTAGTTAGAAGAATAAATAAAGCTAAGCAGCTGATATCAGAGCATGTATCTATCACGCTCTATAAAGCCTGTGATTCTTGAGGCATCTATCCAGTGATGCCTGGTGCTGGAGAGCGACAGAAGTGGTTGGTCAGGGCCCAAGGCCTCATCCCAGGAGCAGAAGGAAAACTAACTGCGCTCCTATGTACATCTTGGGTTACCTTTGTGTTGGTTTGAAGTGCTGAGTGACTGATCTGAAGGCAAAACTTGTGGTGCCGAAGTCGACAACTGGGGGCATTAATCCCTGCTGCAAGTTGACACAAGTCTTCATACTGCTCTGTTTTGCCACAGCCCACTTATTGCTGCTGCTTGTAGCTCACACCAACAAACTGGCCCATCAGAGTGCTTGTCTTTGTGAGCTTTGTGTACTGTGTTTGCCTGGATCTGGTGCCAGACCTGGAGTGGCGGGGGAGGAATTTGTTTTCCTGCGGTTGCTGGCATCCTTTTCTCAGCCCCCTCTGAGGCCCAGCAGCTGTTTGCCAGATGCATGCGGTGCTGGCGCGCTCATACGTGTGGGACTGGTGAGCAGGGTTGCTGACTGAGCTATCAGAATTGATCTGGATCTCAGAACCCACCACCACCAGCTTTGGGCCTTGAACTGAGAAGGAGCAACAGGTTTGTGCCCTTTTTGACCTCATGCAGAAGTGTGCAATAGGCTAGGACTTGCATCTGGCTCTGATGGAAATGGCTAGTTGTCAGTTGCATACTCTCACTGTTGATATGCATGTACATATGCAGAGGAGAGTGCTGATTAAACGATTGCAGAGCTGTGGTTGCTCGAGGTCAGTTAAACTATCCCCATGGAGTCCTACAGACCCCAGTTTTAAAAGCATCTGATACAACAGAGGAAACATGTGCTGAAGTTGCAAGTCATAACTCCAGTTAATTGTTTGACAAGCAAAAGCCTCTATAAAATGTTTCCCTCAGTATAAGCCTTGCATATTTTCCATTTTAAGGAGTATTAAAGAGATCAAGTTAGGGGGACAGATAGTACAGTCACAGAACATCTTTCCCCAGCAAGTGATGACAAAAGTACTTTGTGTCAGGCCTATGTATTGTGCAGAAATTTCAGTTCCTTGGATAGAAATGTAACAAATAATTTTATTTTTGCATTCCTCATTTTTCAGCAGATTCACATATCTGTCTCTGGAAGCGTAAAGCTAACAGTTTGACTGGGCTGATGAATTTAGTTGCTGCATCTTGAACGTTTAATTTTTCCTTATGCTCTGGCGTCTGTTCTTCTTTAGTGCAGTCACACTGAATATCAATTAGGAGACAGGAGGACAGTTAGGGAAGACTTGGATGCGGGGAATAAGGTGCTGACTGTGATTTTGGCCATTTTGAGTGGAGATGAATGTTTGCTCTGAATTCTTTCCAAACTTTGAAAATTCTTTGGTTATAAAGTATGTACGCTGCATGTTGACAAGAGATTTTGAGATCCCTGTACTTTGCATTCCTCTCTGCAAAATCACAGTAAATGATCTATTCTGTAGTCACGACGACAAGACAAGTGGTCAGTGCCAAAGTTACGTAGCAGATGGTGCTTGAGTAGTGAGTAACATCATCATTTTGAGTGCAAGGCGCATAATGGGTGTCTACCGGCCTGGCAAATGAGACCCTGGTGTTACTCGCATGCTACCGTCTCCTATCCAGCAAGATGCTGCCATCTGTCAAGACACCGAGCCAGACCTCACTTAAAAACCAACAAATAAGTCAATTTCTGTCTTCTTTCCAAATCTTTTGCCATCTCTTGATTTAAATAAAAGCCACGTGTGTACATGCTGTGTGTGGGCATACGTGTATAATAAATGAGAGGGAGGCAGAAATACAGATTAAAAATATGAGAAATGTAACTCTGTGTTTCATTACTTGGGATAGACAATGCTAATGAGTGGTAGCTGCTTTCAATAAAATACAGTATACTTTTATAAGTGTAAACAGTAATGGCTCTGCTAATAAATTGA
This sequence comes from Numida meleagris, assembly GCF_002078875.1. Classification (NCBI taxonomy): domain Eukaryota; kingdom Metazoa; phylum Chordata; class Aves; order Galliformes; family Numididae; genus Numida; species Numida meleagris. Next base: position 53,918,337 of record NC_034411.1, read on the forward strand.
TTTCCTCTTTCCCTGTCTTTTGGCAGAGTGTGACAAGCTGCGGAGAGATGGCTATCGGAGCTCTCAGTATTACTCTCAGGGCCCCACCTTCTCCTCATCCTCCAGTGCAATCTGTGGAAGTTACCAGGATGATTATGAAGAAATTGAACAAAAGGTAGTAGTGAAGAGCAAAGTGCTGGAATGAATATATGCCTGCTACAGTTTAATTGCCTGCAGTTTTGCTCCCCTGTCTTCACCTTTCTCTGTTGTGTCTGTTCTCTCCAAAAATAAGCTGTGGCTAACTTCGGTGCTCCAATGCTGTGAGCTAAGGTAGTTGTGCTGGGGTAGACAGCAAGATGCTCTGGAGCCTGGCTGTCCAAACCTGAAGTTCTGGAGCTCCTGAGATTTTAAGGACAGATGTTCTAGAATACTTTGCCCCAGAATGTTACTTATAAAGTGTTAATTGTAAAGTTTAGTTTTTTTGAAGTATTACTAAATCCTATGTGCTTTTGTAGCACAGACCAAATAATTCTGTCTGTATACAAAGTGTGCTGATCCGGAGAACTCAGTTTAAAGGGTACAGTGGTTTCAGTACTGTCTTTCGTGCTTTTAAATCACATAATAAAAATTGTCATGGAATATGTACAGTCCCTCATCCAGGATTTGATTGCTTTGTATCTGCGTACTGGCAGGGAATGTTGCTGCACCCCACTGAGTTCTTTGTGATATGTATTGACAGCAAGCAGTGAATGTAAAACAATGACAGTTTGCAAAACCTTACTGAAATCTGTGGAATTATGATTTGCACCTTTGACAGCATTAACTGAAAATTTTTAGTGCAATTAGTTATGCTTCAAGGAAAGGATAGCACTTCAATTTTAAATTAGAATAGTTTCTCTTAGATATTTCTAGCTGTAAGTATGATTCAGAGCTGATGAGAAAAGTGGTCAAACTGACAATATCAGGTGTTACTGATTGTCTCAAAGCCTTAACCATAACCCTGACACTCTTCTTTGCAGCTTTGCACTCTGAAACTGATCCCTTACAAAGTGCAACGTACTCCATGTTGTAAAACTAGTGCTTTATGATGTCCTTTGACAAGCATCTTTTTATTTGGCTTTACATTATGTAATGACCTAAAATTTTACTCATTTTATAAATGAACACTTAACAGGTCTCCAAACTTGAATTATAATCCCACTGGTAAAATACTGAATATTTCTGATAACTCTTATGCCTTGAGACAGTCATTTTTCAGATGTCAGGAGAGTTCTTCAGTAACAATGTGAAGCTGAGGTCACCAAATCCCATGATTCAAAATGTGAACTCCTTACCACTAGATGAAAGCTTTGTGGCTTTGTTGTCTATTCAAAGCAAGAAAGCCAACATTGAAATTCTGTGCATGCAGCACTTACAAGCTGAAATTCGAGAATAACAGAATAATCACAGATGAATGAATTGCTGTTTACTGTTTGCAAATGTACTTCTAAGTAGACCTCTTTGCTACATTGCATAAAAACTGTTTTACTGCATGGTGCTTTCACAAAGGAAGCTGTCTTTCCCCACTCTTTTTATCTACTTAAAAAAAAAAAAAAAAAGTCAGATATTCCTCTCGTCTGTCTTCGCTGGAGACATAATACGAAACCATGGCTTAGATCACACAAGGGAAGACCTAGATCCACAGACATTCTTTTGTTTTGTGGAGGTGGGTGTCAGTTACCAGAGGCTAATATTCATACTACCAAACACATGGTTCTTAGAAGATGTTTAAGTGTTACAGTTTCAAAACAAAACCTATAGGGTGAAACAGGCAAGTTAGCTTAACCCAAAAAACAAGCAGGCAGAGGTAGAGAACATGGAAACTTGCAATGCCTTAAGTGTTAGTTTATATAAAGCAAAGTTGTTGGAACTACTCTTTTACTCTTGGATTGGTTCATGTAAGTTGCATTAATAGAGCACAGACCAATCTCCACTTCAGTGTATTTCTGCTGATCCTAATTGAGTTTGTTAGTGATTAAATGGGTTTATCTGGATTTTATGTCTCAGTACTGTAACCAGTGTCCTCCTTTGTCTTCTCTTACATACCACCATTGGTGGCACTACTTGAAAAGCGTTCCTGTCCTTCATTACTGGTCTGTTTTCCTAGTGTCAGGGATGTATTGAGATGTCATTTTCAAACTCCGGTTCCTTTAGTTCTAAAATGTATACATTGTGTATTTTAAGTGTATTTGTCCTTTGTGTGTTTTTTTTTTCCCTCATTCTTCCTTCCCTGCCTTTTTATCACTCATTTTCTTTCTTTCTTTTTGTCTTACTGAACAGTCTAGTCTGTTAGACTGCATCTCTCAGTCTTGCATTAGCGCCTGCTGTAACTTGGTTCTCCGGAGCAACAAGGTACTTTGCCCACAAGTGGGACCATCCAGCTGTCATATTGCAGCTTGATGTTACTTGTAGCATTTAGCATATACACAATTTTTTCATTTTGCCCTTAGCCTTCAGTTGTTAACTGCTTCTGTTTTCTGTTAAAAATTAATTAAAAATAGAAAAATCAACTGCTCAACAAAAGAATGCCATGCCAGGTTTGTTTCCTGTATTTTTCCTCATTATTCCTTTTTTTTTTTTTTTGTCTGGAGTCCAATATCTTTTATTTTAGTTGCTTTTAATTACTTTTGGTCTATTAACATTTGCCTTCTTTGAAACTCCTTCCTTGGTGAATGCTGTGTTTTATTTATTTGTCTGTGTGGTGGTTTTTTTAATTAGCCAAGGAAAAAGTTTCCTAATTGGAGTAACATAACTTCTAAATGATGAATGTGAGCTATAGAGAGTACTTGCTTGCAGGAACGCACTGTACCATGTCTTTATTCCATCTATGAAAATGTTTATGTGCCAAAATCTCATGGTATTTTTCCCTAGATCCTGTTATTTGACCTATGGACTTTGTCTTGATAGTCTTTTAACTTTGGGTAACAGAACAGCTCGTTTGCTTATTTATGGGGCAAAAAAGTGTACTTTTGACATTGTATTCAGCCATACCAAGTTGTCTCTTCAGTATCTGCAAGAAACTGTTTAGAATGTCAAGTGAAAACAAATGCATTAACTGTATTGGCTTGAGGGACTTGACAAGGTCTGATGTAAAATTTGGCTTGGTGTTGAGAGCAGCTGAAGAAGTGAGGTACTTCAGGCTAGAGGTATGAAGGTCTGGGAGGCCTGCTGCTGCTGGCACGCTTGGAGATGCCTTCAGACAGTGAGGCCTCAGCTGGTTCCTCCACCCCTTGGCTGGGATTGTAAGTGGGGTACACTTGTAATCACCACAGGTATTTTATACTGCTTTGCATTTTTTTTCTAAATGCTGATCAATTTGCTCAGTTGAGACAGCAGTTCAAAGAATAAAGTGCCAAAGCATAAGGAAATGAGTACAGAAACTCTCCAAACAGTCATCTTCACTCGCACTGTGAAATTTACACAAAGGGACACACAAGAAGTGCTGATAGGCCAAGTAACAGGGATGTAAAATGTTTTTTAAAAAATGCATTATTATTGTTAAATTTGGATTCTTTGCATTTGTGAAAAAAGGCACTCAAATCCATCAAAGCTAATAAAAGTCTGGAGAAGAAATAGGATGTTGGGAGACATTAATAGATGGCTCAGTTGGTATGGCTCTCATCCACAACAGTATGGATTCTTTTCTCAACTTTATTTTTCTGAAAATTTCTAATTTTTGGAATGATTGTGATGGACAGTGAGATAAATGACATGCCTACAAGTTATAAAGTCCTTTAGTGAAAAGCAAGATTTGTATGGATTGGATTTGATTCCTGGAGGTCCTGTCTTTTCTAACTCCGTAGTATAAATCACTGCAATATACAAAGACTAAGAATAAACAGGGACCCAGGGCAGGACGTGCTGTGAGATGTACAGCGTAGCATCACTTGTCAGCTGGGACCTTTCCAGCGGTGTCAGTGTGCTGAGGCAGTAAAGCTGTTTTATGTTGCAGTGCCTGAGTGGGCAGGGGACAAGAAGTCAACAAGGCAGCGGGGAGGCTCTGGCTTTGTAAGTCAAGTAGCTCCCCTCTGACTGTGGTGTACTCATGGACCATTCTCTCCTGCATTCTCATTTCAGCTTCCCCTTTGAAAGTTCAGGCTTTTTCCCCTCTAATGCATATTTATGGAAAGACAGCAAGGTCCAGTGCTGTCACTTTCACTTACTGCCTTCCCTTCTTCCCTGATCCATTAAAAAGGACAAATCCAAGAAATTTTCTAGAGGAAGTGGGTGTAACATCCCATTTGGAAACTGCATAGAAATTTGGTAATTTAAATCAAACCATAAAATTGTTTTGAATCAGAGATGCTTTAAAAATGAGAGGATGCAAACTGTTCTAAGCATAGTGTTTATGATGAGATTTACTGAGCAGATAGTGCGATCTCAAGGCACTGTCCAGTGCTATTTCTCATATAGCAGACCTCACTTGAAAAGATGTTCCTGTGTGTACAGCAGCAGTTCGTTCAATCCTCCTGCAAACTTCTGCATTGTAAATCCGGGAACATTTTCTAAAAATCTGTAACTCACAAAGGTACTTAATGTATAAAACATTTTTTCTCTCTCTGTAATTTCATCGTAATTAGATAAGTAATTTGTGTGAAGAAAGTTGAAAAATCAGCTGCTTTCCACTCTGCACCGGAAAGCTAAGTACAGCTTTTGACCTATCCAGCCCTTAGAAAGAATCTTTACATCAAAAAGCAAGTCAGTGTACCGCTATCATTGTGAGTACTTTGGAAGAAAGTATGTAGGTAGAGATAGTCGTGCTTATCCAGAAACCACGGGAAGTGTACCTGCAGCTGAAACACTAACACTCCTTCCTACACTCAAAACCAGCAGCTGTCCTACTGAACTCTTTTGCAGAAGTATACACCACTGTCCAAAAGCACGGTCATTTTTCCTGAAGCAGTGCTTGACCACAGCTGCGTAATTGGGTTATCAATTGCTTTTTATTCATTATGTGCTCACTGTACTGATCAATTTCTGTCATCTTTCCTCTGTCCTTCAGTTCTCTGGCCTTTCAATTCTGTAAAACTTCTAATAGTTGTTCCACGCTTTTTTGTATAACTAGGATTCCCTTGTAGTCAGTGCTTCAGTCCTCCATTTTTTCTATCTGTTCGTATTCTGTAGCAGCAGTGTTCTGCTTTGGATTTTTGGGAAGGAAGGGTGGTTTTGTAACCCGTATTTCTGTCACCTGACATATTGGAGTAGCCCGTAGTGACTGCTGGCTGACAGCTGAGATGTGGCACTGCACTGGCACTGTCTGAACGTGACCGTCACTGGTGCTGATGCTATCACCCAAAGCAGAGCATCCATAGGTGGCTGTAGCTCAGACTCACCACACAAACTGCAAAGCCAGGCTTGCAGAACCTCCCTTGCTGTGCTGATTCAGGCAGGAGCAAAGCTATTTGTACAAGAGGGAAGATGGTATTTCTCCTCTCCATCCTCTAATTAGTCCTTTGAGTGCTTACGTATGCAGCCCCAACACCAGTGATGTCCCATTTGGCCAGCGCGCAGATGTGGGTTGCAGTGCCTTTTTTGCTCTGAGCTGTTGTGGAACAAACGGAGGAGGCACAGCCTGGAGGCAACTTTCCCATCTGCAGTGGCGTTTATCTCTCACATTGCTCAGGCTAGTGGAGGTTTTTATAAACGTGAGTGATTTGAAATGGGAAAGTGCTTCCATTTGTGTGTAGGTACTGTAGGTGTGCCTGCACTGTGTGCGTTTATAAACAAATTACATACACAGACACACATAAAGTAGCATTCACATTACATTTGTATATTGTTATTATTACCTGAAGGGATTTCACTTTTTAAAATTTTTTTTCACTTTTTGTCTGAAATCTGCTTTGATTTGTTGATTTGTAATGAAGTATTGGGCCCTGTCCTAAAGAACTGACAGTCAGAGCACAATGAAATAAATAAATGGTCATTTATTTATAAACAGCAGGAACTTTTCATGGTAACAAGGAGAAAATTAAAATCAGACATGATAAATAGTGGTTGCAGCACAGTGTTTAGACATGCTGTTGTGTGCCGCTGAGCTTCAAGAGAGAACAGATCACTGAGAGTTAATAATGATAGAAAAAGTCAATCTGTTACAAAGAACAGTTATGCTTCTCTCAAGCAGCCAGGGTATAACTCTGGGGAGAGTGGCAGTCCAGTGCCAGCAGCCCCATTTTGGGTGGTATTCTGCACCCGGTGGGAGGTAGGAGCACAGAGAAGGTGGTGATGGGGAACCGTCTTGCAGAGCAGCTGAGGCAACCAGCCCTGAAATGGGTATGGTTAGCAGCTGCAGAGGTCTCTGCTGTCCCCACACCCTCTACACAGCTCCTCAGAAGTGTTTGTCCTCTTCCTTGTTGTATCTGGAGGCAGGAGGAAGAGGAGCTTCTTTTTTTTCCAAGCCTTTCTTCCTCTCCTGCTCTTGGGATTCCCTGGGATCCCTTGCAATGAGGGCAGATTTGCTCCCCTAAAGCAAATGTCTTTTTTGGCACTATAGATTTGGCTGGTGGAAGGATTTGTACAAGCTGTTGCAACCTCTTTTTGTGATGCAGAAAGGTTTTATTAATCTATTTGAAGTGAAATGTCCATCATGGATATGAAATCTAACACTTTTCATAAGGAACGACTTTAAAAATGACCATTGTTAACCACTTCACCCTTTAAAAATGAGCAAAGCATGAATTTCTCCAAAGGCAACACTCTTCCATGTTGATTCCTGGCTGATGGTTATGTTGAGTGTATTGGCTGAGTCTTTTACTGAGGACTCCCCAAATGTGTCTCTTCCTTACCCACCTCATAGCTTAGTACAGGCTAGATCAAAGCAAGGCTTAATCTTATCTTCACAATGGGACACTACAAGGGGTGGAAGGGGAGGCAAGCCCCCATCCATTCTTTCTAGAAATGAGAGGGGTTGGTTGTTGCAGGAACAATGTGAATGTATAAGATAATTATTTACTGTGCTTCATTCCTCTTTCATTTATATAGTCCTAAATCTGATCAGGTGTCTTGGGTAAATCCAGTCCGGAGCTGTTTGTTCTATTTTTTGATTGCTGTGGGATTTTTGGTGATTGTTGGTTTTTCATTTGTTTTAAAAAGTCACTTGTTGTAAATCAGTGTGTGGTACATGTGGGGGTGTATTTGCTCCACAAGCCATCACACTGACTGCAGCAGCAGTACCTTAGTACTTAGTCCTCTGTTTTTCTAGTAGAGAATTAACACTGTTGCTTGTGTTTCTGTTTGCAGTGTTCTGTCTCTACTCCAGAAGAAGAAAAGCTTATCACCATCAGAAGGCCTAAAACCCCAGTTTCAAATGAGTTATCAGATATCAACACACAAACCAACTGGACTAAGTCACTTCCACTGCCAACACCAGAAGAGAAGATGCGGCAGCAAGCACAGGCAGTCCAAACAGATGTGGTTCCTATTAATGTGACTGGTAGGTTTCAATTTCAGTATTACATTGATTAGGAAGGGGAGGAATTATAGGAGACCCATTAGATGGTATTTTAACACTCAAATACTATATATTTGATGCATAAATTTGATGTTACTTCTTGCACCTTTCTGTGAAAACAGTATTTTGCATTTAACAGTCTTTGTCTACACTTAATGAGAAAAACTCAAAATTCCTTAAAATGAACATTAATGAAGTTAGTCTACACAGTGTGGGCTTGAAACAAAATTAGATATTCATTAAATGCAAGACAATTGACAAATCACTGTTACTGTAAGCTTCATTAAAGATATATAAATGGAAAATAATGTTTTGTAAAATATTAATGATATTCGAGATTTTCTTCTAGGATCTTTACTTAAGGAAGGTTATCAGACTTCTGTATTTTGAAGACTAAATGTTACAAAATTTGAGAAAAGAATTCTTGAGTCTTATTTTCATCAACAATAAGAGGTTTAGGTGTCAAGGAGAGTAGGGAAAGAACAGATAAGGTTAATGAGGCTGTCCTCAATTGAGACAGTTGGTGTGATAGTCAACTTACATGACAGTAGCCCACATTTTCTGCATGCAAGCTGTATATTGATTCTCCATTTTCAAAATGCTCTTCCGTTTCACTGTTGCAGAATTCTTACGCAGTGAAACTTAAATTACAATAAAGTCTAACGCTGCATGGATATTTTGATGTGTGTAAATAGAATTTGTATGAAAGTCTGAATAATCACTTTGATTTAATAATCCCTCTTTCTCTGTACAGTATCAAGATTGTTTATTATTAGTTAATTCAAATAACTGACCATTTGCCTGCCAAAACAGGGATGATATTCAACATCCAATTTCATTCAAATGCCATATGGCATTCTCTGGCTCCATGCTCACTCCTAAAATCAATAGCTTGCAATGTTCGGTCTTGTTTTGAAAGTAAGTTAGGAATTCTCTTTTTCTATGTGGTTTTCAATTTTTTTTCACATATATTTTTATAAATGATTGTTTTGCAAGCAGTGGAGCACTACTTCTCGTACTGAAGATGCCTGATTAAGCTTTAAGATGTAGTTTAAGGCTAGTGATAAACATCAGAGAGCTCTGAGAAATCAATAAGAAACATTTCCTTAAATAAACATCAGGAAATATTTGAGAGCAGCGGAAGATTATGAACACTCCACCTCTGGAAAATGAATAGAAGGAAAACATGCAGTGCTGAAATGTAACTAGAGTAGATGGCATTATCTAGGAAATGTAGGATACGGATGTAGAAGGCAGAGCTGTGGGAACAGTGAATTATCTGACATAATCAATAAGCTTGAGCATGGCTTTGATATTGCAATAGCAGGAAGACAGTTTACTTACAGAATAATCTGCCGTTTGATTTAATGACCCTGTGTACTGAAAACATATGGGGAAAGTAAATAGATGGAAAGAAAAATGGGGCAAAAGAGATCAAATAGCTGTCCTAGATTTAATTCATTGTCACAGAAAACATTTAATGCATTTACATAAGTTACACTTCTGATTTCAACCAGATTAATTCAAATGTTGTGGCAAACCTTGTGCCCCTTGCATGAGTTGGCTTGCCCCCGGAGAGTGCAGCGGTTCTCAACTTTTCTAATGAAAATAGTGCAAGTTTATTACACTTCAGCTTACTGGAATGTGTTGTGTGGCATTCATTCCTTAAAATAATGATAGTAGGAAGGCATGTAAAGCGAGGATGTGGAAGGAAGACTATTCTTGCAGTATGTGAGCTGGTTTCGGGGAACTTTTGCCTTGAAATAGCTGTATTGCTGCTTTGCACTAAGACAAGTGAGAAAAACAGAATGAGCCCCACACATACAAAAAAAGCTGCTGTCCTTGTTCCCCTTTAAAAAGTCACAATCTGCTCCGCTCCTCTGCTCTCCCACACTGTGAGTAGTTCTATTTTGTGAAGTTCCTTATGTTATTATGTGAGGCATGAAAAAAAAAAAATGACCAAAAATTCTGTGCCATTTGTTAAATGTGCAGAGGAACAAACCATGGCTGGTTTTTGTTTTGATTTGGCTTTTTCCTTTGCTTGCTCTTTTTCTCACTCTCCCAGAAGAGAGGTCAAAAAATTTCCATTTATTACTCCTGGCATGAAATAAAATGTTAACCTCAGAAGAGGCAACAGCATTTTCAACAGTGCATTAGTAATGATCCTGCTACAATGGCCTCTCACGTGGCTGTGCAACAAATGCTCCGCTAGTTCAGCTTTCGGGGCTCCTTGGTAAACAGATTGCAACTAATACAGTGGTAGTAAAAATCTGTTGGACAGCCTGAAGGAGCAGGGGCACTGCATTAGGCTAACAAGCTGCTGGCTGGACATCCAATTTGTAAGATACTTCAATCTTTGAGGGTGGCTGGGCTGAACTTATTCTGGCCTGGAAGGAGTTGGGCTGAATTTTCAGTGGTGGCCAATCTTTGCTTTTACATATCCTGTGGGTTAAAAGATGTATAATGGTGTCTCTTGTAGTGGGTTTTCTGGAACTAACTTTCTTTCCAGATGGAGGAGTCTGGTGGTGGTGGAGGTGATAGGCAGCAAGCTGGATCCTGGAAAACATTTAAGCATTTGCTTGAGTCCTACTTGACTGACTTCAGTGAGATTTAAACATATACTTAACTATTTCCAGTGAATCCAAGAAAACTGACTAAACTGTGTGAGGGAGATCTGAGTAAACTAGATCAGGAACGTTTAGATGATTTATTACAAACCCAATGGAAGAAAAGTATCTTTAATATGTTAACATCAGTATTTTCTAAAAACGAGATAACAATGAAGAGTAGAAAAAAGACTGAGACATTCTTATTTTGATTGTTGACTTAAGAGTTTATTGAAGCAGCTACTTTGAAATTCTGTAAATTTGCACAGTGTCTTTCAAAAAGCTGTTTTGAAACCATGTGAAGAAGGGTTGGTTGAGTTAGCTCTTTGTTAGCACAGGGAAGAAGTTAGTGTGGATCAGCTGACACAGTAACTTTTCCCATGGTCATCCTGTTGATGTGTCTCAAACTATGCATAAAAGACTCTCTCCTTGTTTGTACCCCTTCTACTTAGCATTTGCATAGTATTTTAGTCTAGGGTATTCAAAGCCAAATTTAAATTTCCTTGCAACTTACTGTCTCAGGCATAGTCATTGGCTTTGAATGGATCAAGATATGTTTTAGAGTTACCAAACATTGTCTTTTGAATTCTTTAAACTCATTATAATGTGGCCAGTTATTATCCTGTATGGAAGGATTATCTAGTAGTCCCAGCTCAGACTCCATATGGGTGATAACATCATAATAGCAGTAATGCCCCAGACAGTGGATATTTTGTCTCAGTATTTTAGGGCTTATATGAAGCCCGTGGGATTCCTCCTCCCTTAATCTGCCCTCACTTCAGTCAATCAGAAACTCAGATGAAAGTGACACTTCTTTGTTGATGCAAGGATTCTGCCCAGTATAAGTGCACTTCATGGGAGAACAGCACCCATTAAAAAAGAGTCAGAGTCTTTATATTTATGATATGGTGATTGAAACTGCTTTGTATTTTTCCTTGTATTTTCATAATTCCGTATGCTATGCTTTACTTTATGACTGTATCTTTAACTGTTTTAGTGGTTTTCTACATTATCTGCATGACACACATCATTCTGATGTGTAGTCTACTAGGGGTAATATTTATGTCATATTAGTTACTGTGCATTAATCACTTTTAAGAGGTAAATAATTTGGTCATGAATTTTCAAGAAAGCATGAAAGGCAAAAAAAAAACATACATGTATATTGAACTTTTTCTGCATTTAAATTTTAAATAGGTCATCTAAAGGACACTTTAGATGTTTTGTCACTGCTTTAAAATGTTGTAACTTCTAGTAGGGAGACTTAGGTGTGAGATTGGGGATGAGTAGATTTTTAGAAATGTAAAGAATTGTCTGAGCTCTCAGTCTGGAGGGCAAATTTTATCTTGCTACTTGTAAAATGGCCAAACTATAAGCCTCTAAATAAAAGTGAATTCTTAAAGAAAAGCTGCTCAACCTTAATGATAGTGGTGCTTCTGGGTCCCATTATGATACAGCCCGTGGTCATCATAAGGTTTTATCTGGCAACATGCATTTACACATTTTTTTCAGCTCTTGCCGTTATATATATGTGTAATCATTTATAAAATTTCACTTTTAAGCAGCTTCCGCTCTTAACTGAAATATTTATGAGATCCTAAAATCAGTTTGATCTCTGCATGCTCCATTTAACTTAATTGTATTTGTGTTAAAAGATCACCACCAGAAATACGGTACACTTAACAGGTTCAGAGCAACTTGGAATGAGAAAGAAGTGTCTTGAGTGATTTAATGAGGGAGGTCTGCAAGGAAATTGTAATAGCTGTTGCCAATAGCAATGTCTGTTCCTGTATAAACCATTACGATCTTTCATTTTCGTGAGCAGATTTGCTTTTTCCACAGCTCAATATTTAAAACAACAACAACAACAAAAAAAAAACCCTCCATCTTCTGCAACCAGCGAAAAAAGAAACAGCAACAACAACAAAAAAAAAAAAAACAGCCAACAAACCCACAAATCCCATAAATTAGAGGGCCAAATTATAGCAAGGATTCTGTTCAGCTATGGAATTACAGCTGCTTTCACCAGATGTGAATTAGACTCAGGGGAAGTCAAATTCCTTTTGAAACCTGCAGTACTGAGCAATATGTATGCATGTCTAAAACCTTACTGTGACAATGTGCTGTATCTTTTCCTTCAGTGTAAACCTTCACTGTAGGATCAAGCTAACATCATTTATTAATGCCTTTTTTTCATTTCTACAACAAAGCTAGTGGAAGAAAGTGCATGATGTCAGCGTGCTTGGAAGTAATGTTGCTTTGCTTATTCTACCATGTATTAGGGGAGAATTTCGACCGCCAAGCCAGCATTCGGCGGTCTCTAATTTACACAGACACGGTGGTAAGACGGCCGAAGAAAGTCAAAAGGAGAAAGACTATAACAGGAATCCCTGACAACATACAAAAGGAGCTAGGTATGGCTCATCAGAACTGTATTCCATCCACTGTTCATTGTCACTGCTTATCATTACTCAACTAATAACATTACCAGTGCTCATGAAACCAATACAGTCTGATAGCCGATTACAGTTTCAAATAAGCAGATGCCTCCTTGCCACCTGGAAATAAGAGCCTTTTATAAGTGTGCTTCCTTCTGCTGAAGGGAATGTGGTATTTGGAAAATGGCTTACTGGTACAATGGAAATCTACAGGGGTGTAAGTTTTATGGTCTTTAATGCCTTTCTGGATATGTGGTCCACTCCCCTAAAATGTTCACTGAAGCAAAATTGAAGTGGGCCGGTGTTTCAGCTTGCAGAGTTATCCAATGTGGTAAACCAATTCAGTGATGCCTTCCTGGATCTGCTGAGAGTTGCATCAACAGTGAAAAATCTGTAAAACTTCCAGTTTAGTTTGATCTACTAGGCAACCACTTAAATGTCAACATTACTTGATTTCAAATAATTTACACGTTACCATTACCTATTTCATATATCAAAGGAAAAATGCCGAATCGGTCACACTTACAGTACCTCAGTCTGTAAGAATGTCTTAAAATAGTCTGGCAGAACATAACTTTTTTTTTTTTTTTTTACATGTGGTATCGTGTCATGTATTGACTCTTTCAATATGTTTCACTACTTTGCGCTTTGCATCTCTTAAATTACATTTTTGCTTTTTTGGTTCTTTGTCTAAACTTTTCAGAAACAAAATAAAAAATACGTAACGTTTCTGGATGGATTTGAATAAGATAGAGAGCTAGGCATAGAGAGAGACTGAATATAAGCAAGTACGTGAGGAGTGGTTTGTGTCTGGAACTGTGCTCCATCAGCATCTGTAATGAAACAGTGCCTTGCCATGAGTATCTTCTGTCTGAAGAGAGAAAATTCACTTGTCTTAACCCTGTATTAAGTCTTCATGTGGCAGCTTGAAATGTTGTTACCATTGGATCTCACACACGATTTTGTATCTAACTGCTGCTCTGAAATTTGTCCAAAGCTGTGAGGTGTCTTCATCCATATCTTCTTGTGGGATGAATACTGTTTGATGCCTGCCACTGGAAACTCCAGAAAATGTGGGTTTCCTTCCTCCTGTCCATAGTGGGCCTTGCTGCCCACAGTTGACCTTGCCATCTGGCAGGAGACACTTTCCAGACCTAGAGTCCTCCTTAAGGTTGAAATTTGAATTTCTTCCCTAAGAATAGTGTTTTATCAGCCTTGCAGTCAGCTATAAGCAATCTCAAGAGCTAAAGTAGACTTGTTTTAACCAAAAAAGCTGCATGAAACGTAACAATAGATTATTCTAAAAGGCTACTTTTTCCCCTTATAGGTCTTCTGTTTGAGGTAGCTTCTCAGATAGCATGTTTACAGCTAGCAAAGGGATAGCAGAGGTAATCCGCATCTTCCCTTGTCTATTAAGGTGTTCAGGATGGATGCTTTTTATATTCCATTTTAAACTCAATTTCTTTGCTCTTTATCTAGAGCTGAGATGAAATGACTTTTCTTCTTGCGTTCCTTAAAAACCTTTGTGCTGTTTACCATGCCAAATTGACACTGGGTATTGCTTAAACTGTAGATTTTCAGGATTGTTGCAGTCTTACTGAGGCTGGTGTGGTATTCTGATAGTGACATACATACCAAGGTCATAGTTTTCACTTTTCAATAGAGATTATCTGTGACATATGTAGGACCTACCTCGAGGGCAGAAAGCAGAGAAAAGCAGAGCAAAGCGGAGTTCTTTGTTCCAAACTACTTTTTGTCACTTGTAGAGGTTCCCAACGCTCTTTCAGGCACGTGAATTTTGAAATGACCGACAGCTGTACTTCTGTGGATGTGAGAACGCTTCATGCTGACAGCATTTCTAAAGCTTAGAGGTTATGTTTGTGACCAATTCGAACTGACAGTGCTTGAAAACATCATTTGTAATTTATCTGGTGAAATGAACTGAGAATGCAGTTGGCTTCCATGTTAAAAAGAAATCTTCAGTGACTATCTTAAGAATTTGTGACTTATGCCTGTCTGTTTGAAAAGGGTGACAAGTTCTGTGGTCATGATTTTGTTCTTTCATCTCATACTGAGCACATTTCATGTAGCGCTGTTTGAAGGTTTTCCTTGGCTGCTATTTGAAGTTGCGGAAATACTAGGGCTGACAATATCTCACTGTAGGAGCTCTCTCTGTCCAGTTCACTGGGCCACAACCGGCAGGCATGCAGTGTTTTAGCCATCTGCCCTACTGTGGAAGTTGGCCTGAAGTAGTTTCATGTTGCTTCTGTGGTGGCTGTGTAGTGTCCAGACAGCAAAATATATACCAGGAAATCTCTCTGATGGCAGTTTGCATCCTGTTAGCATATTGCTTTCCATCACTACAAACAAAGTGTGTTTGGAAAGAGAACAGTTATCAGTGTCTTCATCTTATAGATGGGGAAAGTAGGCATGCTGCAGTAAAGGGTCCTTGCTGGAGTCATCCACCAGGCCGGTGGCAAGGCTGGGAGTAAATTGTCTCACTCATCCTTGTTCAGTGCTCTTTCTGCCTTTCCTCTCCTGTCACTCCCCAAATATTTCTGTAGCTGTCCATTCCCTATTTCTCTTACGCTGTCCCAAAACAAACACTGAGTTGTTTTAAAACATTCCACAGTTCATTTGATCGGAACAAGGATCCGGACTAAACTCCAAATCAAGCAATTGTATTGTGCCTATTGACATTCTTCCTGTGGTTTCAGCTGAATAAATCTCTTTGTTTCTCCTCTAAAGCATTGCTGTGAATGGCTATAATATTTACACAAAGATTAAAATCCCTTGGTACACCAGAGTTGCTGTGCACGGGCTGAATAACCAACACATACAGCAGATTCTTGTTACCTCTTGTTTATTCTTCAGAAGGAAGCAGAAACTTGAGAGAACCTCAAAGCTTCAACCAAGCCTGAAATATTTTCCTTTCTTGCTACAGAGCCTGGAGGAGTTTCTACTGGGCCAAGCTGCTGGGGTTCTCCCCTGGCTGCTTTGGCCCCTTTGGAATGGGAAAGATCAAACAGAAGAGAAATCGTGTGCTGATTGCTGGCACGAGCTCAGTGGCCATGGTACCCTCACAGAATTTAGCCAAACATACCAAAAGGAATCATTAATGGTACTCATGAAACATGTACTGAAAGTATCTTTAAAAATTCTTACATTTGGGCATTGCGTTGCAGCCATGTTGTCATGAAGAGTGTTCCAGCAATGAACCATTCTCTCTGCTGAGCACAATAAATGCTGTATCAGTAAAATGCAACATGGTGGACGGGATTCTGAGGCAGATTAAGAGTATTAGATGCCTACTCATTTCAAGATGCCAGTTATTCTCTAAACAGTTATTGTCTAACAGCAGAAGCATCTCAGTGCTGTTTAGCAAAGCAACACCAAAATAAGAGGAAAGAGCAAAGTATTCTTTCTCTGTCAAACACAGGAAATTAAAAAAAAAAAAAGTAGTTTTGCCTACTTCTGAATTATCTTAATTGTCTTATAGAACAGTATTCAATAGAACATATATTCAACTCAATAATTTATATAGTCAATGGATTTAGTGTTGGATTAAAGCTTCAGAGAGGCCAAGAAGCTTTCAGGTGGTGTTTTAGTTTACATTTTTGCTCAGTCTCAGTTTCTCTGCTCTGTTCGCACTATCCATCACCTCTAGCTCTCTTCTTCAGGTGTTACCTTTAATAGAAGCCAGCATGCTCCCTTCAGACAGGGTGTTTCCCTTCTGTTTGGTACAGATGAGCAGCTATGTGGGAGGACCTGTCGCAGGCCTTGCTCATTTCTCAACTCCTGATAGTCTTCAGCTTCCCTCACATGTTCCAGCTCTCCAGATGGAAATAAAAGCAGCAAGATGCCTTCCTGTTCCTCTGGTCCCTTCTCTGTATTTAGTGTTCTAGTTTCTGTCTCAGACTGACTTTGAATTTGCAAAGCTACCAAGTCATCTTGCAAGTGTTTTTCCAGTGGTCTGAATCAATGCAGTCCCAGATAGCGTTGAATGGTTTCTGCTGACCAGGACTCGCTGTCTTGCAGGAGGAGCAGGTCCCACAGTATGGTATTTGTTCTGCCACACACAGAGCAGTTCATCTTCCAGTAATCACGCCTCACAAAAACAGCAGGGAGGAAAACAGCTTCAAGTTTTCTGCCTTTAGATTTCTTCTTCCTCTGCCAGGCATCTTGCTTTCTTTCTTCTAAGGAAAGTTTCTGTCTTCTTCATTTTTAAAAGAGGGTCTTCGAAGTTCATGCTTTGCGTGTACTTCCCTTGAATGATTTAATTACTGTTTTTTACCTTGTGGTGTAATTCAGGACCTTTATGGCTCTGTGATTCTTTACTCCATCTAGTGTTTTTTCCCTTTTTTTTTTTTTCTTCAAGTGAAAGGATTCAGAGGGTCAGAATGACCTCACATGCTTATTTCCCTACCTCCCCCTTTCAGTAGCTCACAAGAGATTGCCACCTGTGAAGCCTCCTGTCAGTCATCAGGGGGATGTGACTAACAGCTGAATGACTCTTCACTTGCTTTCTGGTGGCACAGCTCAGAAAGCCTGTTGTTACCAGCCAGCGTCCCAAGTGTCACTTGGGACTGCTGAAGCTTCTCCTTTGAAATGTTTTGGAGGAAACTATTACATCCTAAAAAAAATGTGAGTATTTGTATCCGTTTCATCTTTGAGAACTCAGCTATTCTCTTGGAGACTCGACTGATAGTCTTTTCTAATGAGTCCCTTAGGTACTAGCAGACATTTAAGCTATAGGTCTCACAGGTAAAAGTCAAAGAAACTAGTGGTCCTACAGGAATACTACTTAAGGATGCAGCTGTTCAAGCCAAGTAATTCTGCATCCTGATTCAAATTAGAGTTTTAAACATTCTTTGGAGAGAAACTCTCCATTATTTTGCCTTTTAGATAATACCAGTTTTGTAGCTGTAGTTTCTCAACCTTGTTTGTCTTTAGCACTATTCAAGCAGAGTATTACGGAGTAAGCAAATATGATCCGCTTTTGGATAATGGGGAACAAAAGACAGCGATGTCAGGGATATATTGTTTACCAAAGGCTGGATGTTCTGTTAGTTAAATGAACAGAACCAATGAAACTTCAAATTCCCTGTATTTTCTTCAGAATTCTCCCTTGCAGGAGAATATGCAAGATTGCAGGATAGTTTTTTAGCTGATAGGGTGGAAAAGTATTGCAGGATACTCTGCAACATTTTTCTCCCCTCTGAGAGATTACAGATGCATGGAGCACAGTCAAAATTCCTAAAATTACCATGAACCTGATGTACTTGTCTGTTTCTTGTTGAGCATCTGTTAAAAATCTTTGGTATGAAAACACTAGGGTAAAACAGTTCTCTGGCTTTTTTTTTTTTTTTTCTTAATTTTTGTAACATTTGGGAAGTAGTGGTGCCTGAATAGTAACTTGGCCAGGTCGCCAGGTTTGGAGTATTACTAGGTGGGGCGTGAGAAGAAAAGATGAAAGGAACAAATCTAGGAATGTGCCTGTGGCACAAAAGACAAGTGCTTGTAGTAGAAATGATGAGTCAGAAGTAGTCTCGGAAGAGAGATTGCTTCTATATACTAGTTGAAACAAGTGATACCAACTGTGATAACAGCACACACTTTATCCTCTCAAATCCTGTTTTCTACCCTCCTTTCAATGCACAGGACCTTTCTGCTGCAGCAGGCTGCTGGTGCCACCAAGTCTGCCAGAGTCACAGGGAGCCTTCTGTAGCTGTATCCAGCCCTAGGGATTACATGCAGACCTGTTCTTTTTTCCATCAAGTTTGCACAATCAGTTGACGCTGTCCCTGTCATATCCAGTTACCACCAGAGTCAGGCACATGCAGGTTACACCAGTTTTCCCTATCTTGAATCAAGTGCTTGGAGCTGTGGTATGCATTTGAAACTCTTTTCTGTGTTCTTATGCAAGAGATGTTAAATAGATTGTATACTTTTCTTGTTCCAGATACTGGACGCCCTTTGTTTGCTGCCATGCTCTATACTGAACATGTGCATTAGGGAAGAGCGTTTGACCTTGAGAAGTCACTTCAACAGATTCAGGTCTCCTGTGGTGGACATAGTGCTGACTGCAGGGCTAATGGACACAGGATAAAATGCAGACAAGTATATTAACAGTTTTCAGCCATGTTTATCATACCACCATATTGCAGCCAGTTCTGACTTCATTGTGTTCAGCATCCGCATCCTGATGTCCATTTCTGCAGTATTTTTTTTTTCCTGCTGTTTGTTCCAACTAGATGCGTTCATAGATGATATTCTTTAAAAGCTCTGAGTGAATTCCAGCACTTCGGTGTTGCAGAAATCTGGAAACTTCTGACTGTTGCTTAATCAGAGATTTTCTGATAAAGGTAGCAATTTCAGATTAATATTCAATTAAAAGTTTGAGCTATTCCATAGAATGGGTTTGTCCATCTTCTAACTGCAGTACCACCAAGGGCAGTTTGATTTCAAGAATTTTTGGAAAGCAAACAAACAAAAACAGCTTACTTTCTAGTTACACTAGTAGAAGTTTTTTCAGTGTATTTGGAAATGGCAAAAAAAAAAAAAAATCCTCCCTACTCTACTTTGGATTCAACCAAAATCTTAAAACCCTCAACGTTTTAAAAGAGCACTTGAGTCCTCAGTGATCCTGTTTGTTTTTGAACCTGCTTCCCTGCAGATTTCTGATGTCCATCTACAGGAAACAGAACTGTATAAAGAGCAATTGTTATCATATAAAGGGCAAGTAAATCCTCATTGGTTTGTTTGAGATTGTGCATACATTTAAAACCAAAAATAAAGGTGGAATAATTTCAGAATATCCTAAAATTTCTACAAAAAATATTTCAAACCTCAAAGCTAATAGCACCAACCATGAAAAGCCCATTTGCCAAACACATCCAAATAATGACAGGATCTAGGCTGTAGTTTATGCCTCTAGGACTGGGCTCTTTTGCCCTCTCTTGGCAACCAGGGTTGTCAAGTTTTCGTGCTGTTGAGGCAATTTATGTTTCCATGGATGCATTAGACTGGACCCAGGCTACATCTGTGCCAGTAATAAGCGCAGGGTAGGGGCTGGTGCTCAGCAGTGTCCTGCATGCGCTCACGTGGCCTCCTCATTAGCAAGCTGCTCAGGCACAGCAGGCGTGTGGGTACAGTCATCCATATAGGAACAGAGCTTGGCTTGGATAGGCATGAGGAGTCCTTGGCCTCTTATTTAGTAGCACAGGGGTTTTAGATATAACGCTATGGTTTAATTTTGTATTTCACACATTTTAAAGTATAATTTGTATTTGCAATCAATGTCACAGTAGTGCATTCTAAAACTCCTGCGTTTGGAAGAAAGAAGGAAGGAGGTTTACAAGTTCAGTGTTGTGCTGCTTTGCCAGTTGCCTTCCATAGCAGTAACTTTTCAAACAAGCATAAAGTGTCCATGTATGTTAAGCTGGTTGCGAAGTGGACTGCTTTTAGTTTCCCTTGTGAATACGTATAGATGATGTGCTGAAATGAGGTTCTCTCAGCCTCAGGTCGGTATTTATTAAATACGTAGTGCTTACTGCTTTGTTCTGCACTAGCTCCCTCGTTCCCTCCTGTGTGTGCATTGTATGTATTTCGGAATGGTAGGAAAAGTACCCCACCTTTGTGGTTATTAATGTAACTTAGTACGCAGTTGCTTATTACAGGTGTTACTCATTTGCTAACAGTTGTCATTAGGGATGTCACAGCTCCTGTGTACACATGTCAAAATTAGACATGCATAATGTCTACTTTGATAGTTTTCTCTCTCTTAACCCAAGGGAGACGCTGATACTTTAAAAAAAAAAAAAGAAAGATTGAAAGCAAAAATAAATGATGTTTCTTACTGTACAGTTCTTAATGACTGTACAGAATACGAAAATACCTAGTTTGATTGGCTGCAGTAGTCCATCTGTTCTGACAGTGTCTTAGATTAGATTATCCAAGACGTTCGCCAGCATCTGAGTATCTGTCTTTGCTCTAAATCTCTACAAGAAGCAGCAAGAGGCTACGTTTTCATGAGAGTAAGAGAAATCTACACAAAGCAAACTAAATAGGCTTCATGCTGCTAAAAGACTTCTTATGTGCCTAGGGAAAAGAAGTAAACAGTCTTTTTGTGTGTGCTTCTTTCGGTGTAGTCTTTTCAGAGCTCTCTTTTCCTTATCCTAAATGCCTCTTGTGCTTGTCTAGAATAAGTATAATTAAATGTCTTTTAAGTGGTGTTTAAAGCTGCATGATAGGAATACCTATCCTCCTGATCCAGTTCTGTATAGTGAATACGAAAGGAGTGCAGTTCTGTGGAGTATGCTACTACATTGCTCCTGAGAGTAGCATTAAGGCGGAGATTTGAAATAACCAATTTTCCCTGCAGTGACATACGCAGTATCCTTACAAGCATCTCCAGCAGCATGGCTGCCTCTTGTGTTTGCTATTTATAAAGTAGTGCAACTGAACTGAAAAGCAAGAGCCTTATGCAGACTGATTTTAAAGCTGTTCTCTGATTCTTGATTTTAAAAGGTAGCTAGCTACCCATACAAATGTAAATTTAAGAGACCCTCAGGATTCTTTCTGCTGACCCAGGGATAACTATATCTTGAATTAAAGCATTTTTTTTCCATTGTCCTCAGAGTTTGTTTATGCCAATATGTGATTATTATATCATTAAATAAAGTACAGTTATTTTTGGTTTTCTGATGGTGCTGAGGTTGAGACAGTATTTAGTGCTGGTTGTTTCTTATCCCATCTTATTAGAGATTTTTCTTTATGATAAATAGAAAGCAGTTGTGTGGAGAAATGTTATTTAATGGTTTTCTTTGTAGTGTTTTTTTATAAATGTTGTTATAGCAGACATATTATTTGTGGTAAAACAATGCACATTTCAATGTGTTAGCCTCTTTGTAGAAGAATGGCAAGACTTGGATAGCTCTCCCTGTCTGCTGAACGATTTTTCTGAAGTGCAATACTTTTAAAAGGCAGATTTGATTATTCACATTAGTGTACAGATTTCCTTCCCCTTTTCTTTATTGCATGAGGCATTAGCATGGAAGCACACTTCACATTTCTCAGGCTTTTGTCTGTTCCTGCTGCTTTGCCTTCTGGAAGTCAAACAGTGCTACTTGGTTTCTGACACAACTGATTACTATGGAAATTATTACCATGTCATAAAGAGAGGATTTCATGTGTCGAATGTGCTGCAGGAACACAGACAGTTCTGTAAGCAGAAGGTTCCTAGTAATAAAGAAAAAGGGAAAAGAAATGCAGAAAATAGGCGATAGCTGTGCAAAATCCATTGTTACAGATTCTTTTTCAGAGGGCACGCCCTTCAAGAGATTGGGGAGCAAGCAGATTGCTGATTATTTTTTCTTTTTTTAAATCACTAAGAAGATAAATGTGAATGTGTGCTTCAAGGAATAATTATTTTATTTTGACTCCAGCAGTTGGCACTGGCCAAAGTGATTTCCGAGGGCACTCGATGTATGTCCCAGATCACAGTTCCACGCTAGGGCGACTAGACAGCTATCGCTCTGCTATGCAGCGATCTGAAACCAAGGACACCAGCTGCCAGACAGAAGAAGTTAAAGTTGTGCCTCCTTCAATGAGAAGAATACGAGCACAGAAAGGACAAGGCATTGCAGCTCAGATGTCTCAGTTCTCCAGTTCATCTGGAAACATGTCCGTGATGAGTGATTCTGCTGCAGTTATATTTGCTTCTCGCCAGAATAGTGACATAGGTTTTCACAGCTTGCCTCGGGCTGGTGCAAGAGTGTCTCTGCAGTCCTTAGAACAGACCAAGAGTATCTCCAGGCAGACAGAAGACATCGCTGGCACTTTGACCCACCAGATAAATGAACTGCAAATGGATGATGATGTTGTGCATCTGAGAAATAATGCTGTAACAGGAACTCTTTCGAGACCAAAGTCTCAAGAGGTAAGAAGTTATGACAGCGAAAAGTCTATTGGCCCAGCATGTGTGGTCTCTCCTCATGCCACCTACTCAACAAGTGTCATACCCAATGCAACACTGTCATCCTCCTCAGAAGTTATTGCTATTCACACTGCCCAGAGTACTGGATCCCTGGATAATAAAATTAGCAGTTCTGCTGTGTACCCAAAGCCAAGAGACAATCCTGTTGCCAACAATGCCATAAGTGGGAAAGAAGATCACCATTCTTCAAGTGGTAACTGGAGTGAGAGTAGCTCCACACGTCACTCACAGACTTCAGATACCATCCCATCTAATACTGTTATGATGCTTTCTCTTGGTGACTCTGCTGTCTCTCTCAGCACTCCTGGAAATGCAGAGGCTGGCTCTCAGAGTGTGAACTACAGCTGCAGAAGTAATCTTGCTTTACCAAGCCAGTCCCAGGACAGTGACGGTAGGAGTGAATCTAGCTACTCAGGGGAGCGAACACAAGGTACAGTGAGCAGCACAGAGCATTGGCTATACAAGTCTACGGAAAATAGTGAGACTGCATCACGCAAGGTAGCTTGTACCACACCAGGCTGTGCCACTCCTGGTAGCAACCTGAGCAGCAGCAGCCTGGAGAGGACATCAGCCAAAGAAGATTCCACTTCTCTGTATTCTGTAGACCATGATGGTTATTACAGCTCTATGAACATGGACTCTGGACTGAAGTCAGACATGCCATGCTATAGTACTAATGGTTTCGGGAACCCCAGAGACAGCGTGGTTAATGTCTTTGAAGGAAAGGAGAAGAAACATCAAGATGACCAGGCAGGCCAAGGTGAAAAATCCCTCGCAAGAAACATCTCTCTGAAAAAGGCAAAGAAGCCGCCTTTACCACCGTCTAGAACAGACTCACTCAGAAGGGTACCCAAGAAAAAAGCTCAGTCCAATGGACAGGTACTTGATGAAACCCTCATTGCCACCCTCCAGCATTCTCTGCAATTGAATCTCAAGTGCAAAAATGGCAGCTCCCCTTCGCAGAGCCCCTGCAGTGATTATGAGGATCCTTGGGTGTTGCGCTCTCGCAGCCAGAGCTCTGTCAGTGCAAGCAGCAGCATGATGTCCACTACTGCCCCAAACCTGTACTCCATCTGCACAGTCACTCCCTCTCAGAGTGAAACAAGCAGCATCAAGTCAGAGTATGCTGACCAGTGGGGTTACTACAGTGACTATGCTGCAGTGGCAGATGACCAGATGAAGTCCCCAGTGACCCATTCTGCCAGTACCTCTTCTGCTCTCAGTGATTGCAGCATCAGCCACTTCAGTGATGGCTCAAGGGCTTCTGTGCCACAAGTGCCCAGTGGACTGGCCAAACCAAAGAGCACTTCTCCAGAGAAGTCCCACCGAGTCACATCGCCATCCAGTGGGTACTCCAGCCAGTCCAATACACCCACTGCACTTACCCCAGTGCCTGTGTTTTTAAAATCTGCATCATCAGGAAATGGGAAATCCAAGCTGAAACCTAAAGTGCCTGAAAGGAAATCTTCTCTTCTGTCTTCAGTCTCCATTTCCTCATCCTCCACTTCTCTTTCTTCAAATACATCTACTGAAGGGAGCGTGAGTGTGAAGAAATTAGACCCCACCCCAAGCTCTCCTCCAGGTTCTGGTGCACCTCCTCCTCCACCTCCTCTTCCAGCACCTCCTCCACATTGCGTTGAGCTCTCTCCTCCCTCTTCCCCTCCTCCTCCTCCAGCAGAAGCCATGGATCTATCACCACTGCCAGCCTCTCCCACATTTCCGCCCCCTCCACCAGAAGCTGATGTAAATTCTTCCTTTGCTCACAGTGTCCAGTGGTTACCACAAGAAGCTTCCATCGGTTCATACTCTTCCCCTGTTCCTCCTCCTCCTATTTTCCCTTTAGTTGTCCCACCACCAGCACCACCTCTTGATCCCAAACTGACAAAAGGTGCAATGATATGCCCGGAGTATTCACTTAAGAAACACAATCAGGAAGATTCTTGCTACAGTGCTGTGAAACAGCCATTCAACAAGCAAGATGCATCAAGACCTGTGATGCCCTTAGTAACTACCAAAGCATTGCAAATGGTGCAGCTGAGGTCTATCAAAAAAGCAACAGAAGGTGACTCGTCACCTGAATCTGCTTCTGAAACCATCTCTCAGGAAAAGGGTATTGTAAGTTCATCATCACAGTCTTCCCTAAGGCCATCTCTTTCACTAAGACTCAGTAACAGCTTAGGTGAAGAGGAGATGAAGATTCACGGCACTTCATTTAAAAACTCACCTCAAACACTGGCTCAGAGTTCTCCTCTGATACTCTCTGACAACATACTTGTGTTGGAGAGTGATAAAAAATCTGCAATTACCATGGGTCTAAACAAGTCTTTGGAATTAGATTCCCCGGGGACAGTTCCTGAAGCCACACCCAAGTCCCCAGTGCGGAGCGAAGACTTCCATTCTGGCATGCCACTGCAGGGGTCACCAGCATCTCCAGACAAGACTCAGGTCATTTTGCCAAACAAGAAACCACCTCCCATTTCAAAGAAACCTAAACTGTTCCTTGTTGTACCACCTCCACATTTAGATCTCACAGTGGAGAAAATAGCTGAAGTGAGTGATACTGTCAGAAGCACATCAAGCCCGACTAAGAGAGACGCTGTGCTTACACACTGTGAGGAGGCGAGAAATTGCCTTACAGATGGACTCAGCTCCAGTGAGATGGACTCTGGCAGCCTGGTTCCTGAGGGAGGAGCTGCCAGAGTCACCTTCTCTGAAGCAGTGGGAGCTGGTGCCTTTGTGGTACAGCCCGCTGCATCACCAGTTCAAGAGGAGCCCAGGCAAGAGGAGCCATCGGCTTTTGATGAAGGAAGCAGCTCAGGCAGCAGCCAAGACAGCAGCAGTAACACTGAAAGACACCTGTCTCAGGAGAGCGAAAGTGGTGAGTCTGCTTCCTCTGACTCTTCTTCCAACGTAACAATAGCTGTGTTAAAGAAGGTGGGGAGTGAGGATAGCTGTTGTAGCATTCTTCTGTAGGGAAAAGGAGCTCTTGCAATAGTTAGAGCTAAAAGCCTAAAGGAAGTTGCAGAATTAATACTTGATGAAATTTGTTCCATTCTGACTTCTTGCTATTGCAGACACAGAAATAAAAAGGATGCTCTATTTAACCGTGCTGGCAATAAAACGTCCAATGTTAGCTTTAGGTTAGCTTTGTTAATTTTGATTTTGCATTTTAATGCAGATCATAGAAATATTCTTTTAGTATTGTACTCTGCATGTGTCTGAACAAGCATAGGTATTTCATACAGTGCAATTTCTGAAGCAAAGAGGGGTGTTTTCGAGATTATAAGCCTGTTGGTTCCTGTGGCAGACTGACAGTATCATTCATTATTTCTGCATAGCTGAGGTGTTTGAGTCAGATACAGCAAATAGTTCATTCCTGCCAAGCAATAATTATGGGGAAGAGACAGACGGAGTGGCAACACCAGCAAGACCGAGGACTACTGAGGATCTTTTTGCAGCCATTCACAGGTACTGTAGAAATTGCCCTTTCCGTACTGTTTGGTCCATTATTTGTCTCAAAAATAAATTGACATTGTTTTACTAAAACACCCCATTACAAGTCATTGCTTTAACCGAAAGCACGCATTTATCTGCTTTCTACTAAGATTATGTATGAAAAACGTATGGAAAAGAGCTTGTGTTTTACTGCTTTACAAATATATTTGATCTATTCTGAACTAAAAGCTACCTGATTAATTCAGTACAGATTACGTAATAAATATCCTGCCCCTTAAATATCAAGTTACATCTAGTATTTATTGTACTGTTCTCAATCTGCCGTATTAACTCTACTGTTGCTTTTTCTGTGTATCTTTTTGTTTTCATTCTCGTTCTCCATCTCTTTTTACTCTTCGCTGCTTATATGGTGCAGTTTGGGACAGAGGCTCAACGCTAATGCTTCATGGCAAGCGTGGCTGAAACTGGCAAGTAACGCAACATGTCAGTCATATGAAAAAACATATGGCAAACGCTGGATTATAGTTTGCCATAATCCAGCCTGAAGTCGGGTGTTTTGTGTCAAACTGGTTCATGAATGAAATGTGCAATACTGGCTCTTATTAATGTCATTATTCATTTCCCTTAAAAGCAAAATAGGCAACTAGCTTTCTGTGCTGTTCTTGTTAGGTTCACAAGAAAAAAAAAAGCTTCAAAATATAAAATGAAACGTGTGCACCATTTAAACAGTACACACAGAAGACCATTACCACTCTCTGAACTACTGAGCTTGCATTTAGAGTAGAATCAATGTAGTGGTAGTGCCATCTTGTGGCTCTGTCTTTTACTTCAAAATGTGGAGAGGCCGTTCTCCTGGTCACAGAAGTGCTCAGTGGCATCCGTGTATGTTTACCTGTGTGTCTAGTCAGTTTGCACGTATGTGCGTGACTTCTGCATCAGGAATACTGAGGGATGGAAGAAGCCTCTTTGTGAGAACACAGCTGGGATCTTAGGAGATGTTACCAAAATTATGTATATATATTATTACATAAAGTTACATATATATAATACTGACCTTCTGTAACTTACTGTTATCCCTTAGGATTTGGCCTTGTGGAGCTGTTCTAAAAATGGCCTGTTGCAATCATGCTGCATGGCATTCACTAGGACTGCGACATGTCTGTTTTTAGAATGAAGTGTTCTGGCCAGTGACCTTTTCCATTATGTATGCAGATAGAGAGTGGATCTCTGTGTGTGTGCACATACATGGAATTCATGATTTTATGGGGAAATGGACAATGGAACTGGATGTGACATAGTTAAAGCTGCTTGACACATTCATTGTAAAGACCTTGCTTTTGTTGGCTTTAGACTTGAACCACTATCCTTAGTTGAAAAATGTTCCCTCTCCACCCAATTTCTAAAAGGTATTATTTCAGTGATTGGCACTCTTGAATATGTGCTTTTGAGTAGGACAAGAAATTTAGTTGTATGTGCATCAAAGGTAGGAAGAAAAATCTAAGTTTATGAAATGGTTTTGTTCAAATATGTATCCTATCTCTGTCTGAAAAGCCACCAAAACCAAATTTGGCTCTTAATTTTAAGTCTCTGCCATAACTTACACATGCTGAGAAAAATTGCTTAGGTGTGGACAGCAAACTGACCATTCTGCCTTGCATTCACTGTGTTGTTGAGTTACTTCAAGCCAGAATAACCAAGTCTTTCTGTGCAGATCTTTGAAATTGAGTTTTGCTGTATATTTCTTTGGAATTTAATTCTATTTTTTGGCAGCAACACAGCCTCAGTTTAGGAGTGTTTAAAGATACCCATAGGCAGCCAGAATCCTACTGAAGGGAAATCTCTGCCATGTAACACAAGTACACGTTTACACACAGCCTTACAGAGCATCCAAGCACCAAAACCACTTGCTGCCTGCAGTACTGACACCCAGTTAAATCTATGCAATATGCTTATGTTTGCCACTACCAAAGTAACGGTTTTATCCTTATGCTATCTTCTGTTGTCCATTCAGACTGAGGATGTCAGTATTACATTCTTCTTTCAGAAGGAAAAGTGGGGGCAGTGGGGGCAGCTGAAAATTACAGCTGTTATAGTTGCCTGTGGGGGATACCACAAGTGATCTATGTGTGAACTTCACTTAGAGAGGCAGAATCCTTCCTCAGTCTTGGCAGTTTATGGCAATGACTGTTGCTGCCACCCACTTAGCTGATGGATCCTGTTCCTTTGTTTTGTGCTTTTCTGTCAGTAGGCTGCAATGCATGAAGACATCTGAGCTTGCCTTGGCAAAATCTCAAACCCTTTAAGAAAGTACAGCTAAAGATCCCATTGAGCAGAAGCCCGTTTTGCAGGGGGAACAGTCTGCATTGAATATGCTTGATAAAAATTAATATGGAATTACAGCATGATAATCTTGTATTTGTTACAAGTCTGCGGACTTGTTTTAAACATTTGGCAAAAGAGTATGGATAAAATCAGCATTTATTCAATTTTTTAAAATTTTTTTCTTGTTTAGTCTACAAAGAAGATAATAAACGTATAAAGATAAGCAACATTACTACAGATAAGCAACTTTAATACAGATAGGAGGCATGTAATACATCCCTTTCTTTAAGGGAAAAATGGAGCAATAGAACCCTGGTTTCCACTTATTCCCAGTCCTATGATTGTTTCTTAAATTTATTTTTGTTATTTTTGTTTACATTAAATTAAAACCACTGGGCACTTTCATTTGGGAAGACAAAATTCAGTCAGGAAGTTGACCTCTTCTTTGTTTAATCAAAAACTTGCAATGGTAAAGCACCATCAGCATTGTTATTTTTTTTCTATGCATCTTATTTAGAAACCAGCATGCTCAGGTTTCACTGTTCGTGTTTGAGTCTCTGGATGGATGGTGAGGATCTGCTGTTTACTTGACCTAATCTGTAGAAACAATGTATTGCAATATCCTTTGCTAAAGGCAAGTGCGCTGAACTGCACTACCAGTTCTCCAGGGAGCATCAAATGAAACAGCAAAACAAACCAACAATAATAGAAAAACAAAAACAAATGAACAAAAAACCCCACAACATCCCACAAGAAAAAAATCCACCAAAAAAACCAAGATATTTGATGGCATGTTTTTAATCAAGAAAAATCACGTCGAGAATTATCTTTATAATTAATCAATCTTAGCAGTTGAATACTGGCTCCAAGAAGCCTAATTTGCTAAACAGGTTCAGTGTTTAGGCATTGGACTTCTAGTTTCACTGTTGCAGATTTGCAGAAAAAGAATAACAAAGGTAGCTTATACCTCCAGTACTTGCATTAATGCCGATGCATTACTTCTCCATTTTCCCTCTCTTGGCTGTAGCTTAATTCATTGTCATCCCTCTAAGTTGAATTTAATTAGGAGTGGCAAAAAGTTTCATTTTTTGTTTTGTCTTTCTTGTTTGTTTTTCAAACTTAGATCCAAAAGGAAAGTCCTTGGCCGTAAAGATTCTGAGGACGATCGTACCCGCAACCATTCTCCTTCACCCCCCGTAACGCCCACTGGTGCTTCCCCAACCTTATCTACCCTCAAACAGGCAGGATCTATTCAGAGAAGCGTTCGCAAGAGCAGCACCAGCAATGACAACTTCAAAGCCCTGCTGCTGAAGAAAGGGAGTCGTTGTGACACCAGTTCCCGCATGTCAGCAGCAGAGATGTTGAAGCACACGGATCCACGGTTCCACCGAGCCAAGGTGGATGCCTCTCCTGACATTTCTGACAGCCCTGCCAGCTGCTCGCCCAGCAAGAGCAAACGGGCCCAAGAGGAGTGGGCTAGGAGTGAAGGCCTGATGCCGAGGAGCATGTCCCTCTCCAGCACTAGGTACGGCCGATCACGAACACCGCCCTCCGCTGCCAGCAGCAAGTACAACGTTCGCAACCGCATCCAGAGCAGCCCCATGACTGTGATTAGCGAAGGAGATGGGGAAGTGATGGAGCAGTCAGAGAGCAGGGCCCAAAGGACTTTGGATGAGCAGCAAGAGAGGCAGCTCGATGTATTTAACAGTGATGAAATAGACATGAACGACTTTCCGTATTCTGAGGAGCCAGACTGCAAGGAGACCTTGGATCCAACCCATCTAGACTTAATGACTCAGCCAGGTACTTCAAGGAAGTACCTAAGTCCTTCAGCTGAAGAAAGTTAAGCGGCAGTGACAGATGGCATTGGATATTAGTCTAGAAAATGACAGAGGACTAGATTCCAGAGGAAAGCCCAGATCAGGACAGGTTTACTCCGCTGAGCATTTTCTCCATGAACTGCATGTGTGTGTTTAAAGGCTGAAGCAACAGTAGTTCTGCAGGGGTGGGGTGGGGAGGGGAGGACTTGCTTTGAATGAGTGGTCTGTGGCTTAAAGAAATTAACATCTGAAACTGTTGTGTGAAGCCTTAGAAGTCCTCTTGGGGGCAGGGGTAGGGGAGTTTTCTCAGAGCCTGTAGGGGTGTGAAGTTTTTCTTTTTTCTTGAGACTGCAGTTGTGCAAGTAAAATTTAAGCCTGCAAAAGAGGAAGAGGAAGGCTTCTGTGGTACAAGCTGGACATCTGCTTCAAAAGCATTGTGTTGGTGCAGCGTAGTGCATTCATTAAGCAGAGAGGTAGGATGAGGAACCTGCGGAAGGTAGTAGGGTTGGTGCTAGGGCCACATGGCTTCTTATCCAGGTATGCCCCAGCATTAAATGAAGTGTGTCCTGCTAATGGGTCACCAGGTTATGAATTTGTCCAGGGTACTTTGTTTTTTCCTGAGGGAAAATGAAAAAAGTTGACATAGACGAGGGAGACAACAACACAGTACTAGCTGCTATGCAGCCACACACGTACACTTGGTGAAACACTCATTTCCAAGTGAACTGCTTCCTTGGCCAGAGTATTCCCTTAGAGAACTGGAACAACTGGATATGTGTAGAGGATGTGAGCAGACAGCAGAGAAATGGGTGAGGAATTAAGTAGTATACTGCCGGAGTTTGGGACAGTTAAGTTTCTGAATTCTTAAACAGAATTTGAGAACTTGCACTACAGAGCTGTAGGTGAAGCCTATCTTTCAAAACTGAAACTTGGGAGTTATGTTTTTGCCAGAAGTCTCTCTTCCATTTATCAAAATTGAAGAGTTATTACTTTTCATCACTTGAAATATGGATACTTGCTAACTTTTGGTTACCAAAGAATAAGTTACAGTTACTTTCCTTTTTGATTTGCCTGTAGTATTTCTTTTCTTTTTTTAACCTTAATAATTTAGTGAAGTTCATTTTTATTGTATATTTTATGGATAATAAAAACATTTAACGGTTTTCCAATTGTAAAGAAGACCAGTAATTGAAACGGAAATGTTGGCAGGAATTTTTGGTTCTTAGTAGGAATTAAGCTTTTAATTTGTAAGAAGAATTTTGCATCATTTGATGGCGTGAGCAGTTTTTGTATTGTTTGTAAATATTGAAAGTTGTTAAAATATCTTTTGATCTCCCTACCGTAGAATTTATACATTTTTAGATTGCTTTTAAAAAGAAAAAGCACTCTTTGTAGATTATTTATTTTAGAGAAATATGCTTGTAATCTCTTTCTTCATTCCTCTACTTGTTAGTAATGTAAATTTCAGGGGCCTTTGTTTAACTCTTCCCTTCACAAGAGGGGAATAGTGATGAAAATGCTGTGACTTCACTTCAATAAAGAAGGCAGCTGCCAGTTGCCATATTGTCTTTTGAGTTGATTAAAATCTCCTTCAAAAGATGTGTCCAGCAGCATATGGCAACACAATGAATGCCTAGACCATGCTACTAATCTACAGTTTTCATTGCAAAAGTTACTAATTCCATTTAGAGGCAGAACTAAAGCATACTTACATATCCATCCCATTTTGGCACCTCAACGCTGAGACTAAAAATCCTGAAATAGTCATAAGCTTTTTCCAGTATTATTTGTGAGTGTATCTACTGCTTCTTACTTGCAACCTGTCCCAGAAAACTAAAACTGCTGGAGAACCAGATTATAAGCAGAGCAAGAGCGAAATGAAAAGTGAATCCAGCTGCACTCATGGGAACAAGGGTGGGACTAACTGATGCATAGCAATCGTTCTACCATTCATGCATGCTATTGGAACCATTGGATTTTTGGAATCAAATATAAATGTAACTGGGTGAAATAGAGATTTCAGCTATTATTAATATTGATCTGAATT
Source organism: Numida meleagris (assembly GCF_002078875.1). Lineage (NCBI taxonomy): Eukaryota > Metazoa > Chordata > Aves > Galliformes > Numididae > Numida > Numida meleagris. The sequence continues at coordinate 53,950,491 of NC_034411.1, forward strand.
AGATAAAACTGCTAGATGTCTACTGACTGTTTCTGTTTGAGCTGTGATCACACTACACATAGAGCATAGGAGAGTGCACAGAGCACTTTTACCAGCAGGCACTTCCCTTCTCAAAGGGATATGTGGTTGTCTTATCCTCATACCTCTATCCCAATAGGAGGGTACTCAGGCTTTGCTTTACTGTTTACAATTGGGGAAATAGTCTAAGTGCAAATGTGCAGTATTAGAGAAAATTATGTGTAGCAGTCAGAAAGACCAATGTGATAGAAAAGGCATTACAAAAGAGGTGGAAGGACCAGCACAATAGCAAGGTGCTACAAAGGAAGGGAAATAAATCACTCACCTGTATTGGAAGATTCTGGGTTCATGGGGAAAAGCTTCCACCAAGGAGGGATCTCCAGGAAGCAGCCCTTCTTCAGTGGCAGTCAGCCTTTAAATGAGGCCTAAGAGGGGTGGAGCCAGGTTCCTTCCCTTCTGGTTGCACAGGAGAATTGCCTTCACCTGTGCTCCCAGGGCTGACAGGGTCTTTCCTCCAGGTGCTCAATCAGTGGTTCAGGCCGTGACTCAACAGTTCCTATACAGTTATGATTCTGTTGTCTGCAACTTCTGCAATGCTTTGCAGCGTTTTTACAACAAAAAAGTGCCCCTGGGAGGGAGCCTGGCCCATTTTTTTGCTTGTTGTTGGCCATTTGACGCTATCTTAAGTTTTTATAGGCAAAATGGGAAACTCTTTGGAAAGTTGTGGCTTACATGTGTATGCAGGTAGGTGGGATTAAAAGTAGTGTGAGCTGATTTTTTTCTACTGCAGCTTGCCTTGATGCTCATGTAAAATTCACATTTGGCGTGTGTTTGATCTGAGGCTCAGGGTCTGACTAGTGTGCAGAAGGCAGTGTTTATGTAACCCTACTGATGTTGCTACAGGACTACATTTAACATAGCATAAGATGTAAAACGTGAACAGTGTGCTAAAATATATTTAGTAGTGTTTGTATTTATGTAGGCAACTGATGTAACTTTTATATGCGGGTGTCACCATATCATCTATCCTCTGCAGCCGGTTCAGAATTGGTAGCTCAGATTTTTTCAGCTATGTTCTTCTCAGCTCCAGTGTTCGCAGCTGAACTCAGCCCAAGAGCACAGCGGCTTTAGGCTGTGCTTTCAGAACTGGCAGCAACTCTGGTGTGTATGTAATTATGGTAAGAAAAACATATTTTATGTTGTACATCCAACTTCAGAGTTAATCTCTTCCATTATAATCTTCCTGCATAGGAAGGATTTGTAATTGTGGTGGTTCTGCTGGTCAGCAACTATAGGTTAAGATTTGGAAACCTCTGCTAAAGACATCCAGAGCCCTTGGAGGGGAGGAAAAATGAGGAAACTTCTGCCATGCTAAAGAAAAGGTCTGGTGTGATCCTGATGATTAATCATATTATTACAGGGCTTGTTCATAGTTTGCAGTTGATTTACACTTTTCCTCTAAAACAAGAATCGCTGTTAAAGCTAGATTCAAGATTAATAGGTTTCTCTTTTTATTGTGAATGTTTTTTTACTTCACCATTTTCCTATATTTTTCTTCCTTTGACTGTATTCAAAGTTCATTCTTACTCATGTCAAATGTTCACAGCCCAAACTCCCCTTAGAATAAGAGTCCTTAAATTATTAAAAGTTATTACATCCATAAGGCCGTGTGGTATTTACAAGTTTCCACTGTTTATACAGTGAAGAAAGGGGAACAAATGAATTGAAATGAAGGATGGTTGTGCAAGGAGCAATAGCTTGGTGAGAGGAGGTTTGGAAGGCTGCTGGAAACCAGTGAAAAGAATTCAAGAAAGAGGTGGATTTGATGAAGAGGTGGTTTTGAGGAACCGGGATGCTGGTTCATGCGTAAGGCTGTTGGAAAGAAGGCACAGAATAATGGCAGAAAAGGTGAAGTAGGGAGATTTCTGAGAAGTGCAGCGAGTGCAAAGAGTGACGGTAAGATATCAGGCAGACAGACTTATGCAGAGATGAAGTTTCAGGTTGTGCAGAAGAGGGAAAAGTGCAAATCAACAGTTGGATAGTCACAGCAAGGGAGAAGAAAAATGTAGCCTTAAATGTTTCTTCTCAATGCAAAAGGTATGGAAGACAAAGTCAAACATGGATAAGTGTATCAGAAAAGGCAAAGGCAAAGTTCTGAGAGATTAGAGAAGAAGTAATAGGCTGAAGTGAGGAAACATGAGGGAATACTGGGCAGGCAGCTGCAGGCTCGAGCACAACAGTTGGGAGGGCTCTGTGTACAAAAGCCTTACCTGACAACGGGAAAGAATATGGGATCAAAGAGGCTAATGCTCACATTCATTTCTACCAACATCCCCATGTCCATGGTTCCCACAGACTGGCTGCATCTCTCCAGAATCACCGTACTCCAGTACTTGCTAAACTTTATCAGTCATTTCCTGGAGCGAAGAGGGGTCATTTGTGCACAGGAATAAATGCCTTCATAATATTGCAAGCTAATGTATCTTGTCAGGTATTCTTCAGATCCCACAAAGTTCTGGGAAAGCCATTTATAGCAGCAGTTGCTGCTCCAACCAAACGTTTGCTATGGTGCATTAAGTGGTTCAAAATGATGTATTTGCCTGCTTCTATAAGAGAAGATTGAAAGGATGGACTTCTCCAGCAATAAAGTGTTAAAAAAATTGGAGTGGTATTGAGGAATTATTGTATCTGTTTTATTGAAATGAACTTCAGTACCCATAAAAACACAAAAGCGTACATTATATTATCTTCCTGATTTTTCCCGTTACGCTTTATTTGCTGAATCAATTTCAGAAGTTACTTCTTTCATGACTAAGTTGGAATTAATGCGCGTTGAAGACAGTAAGATACAGAGATGCTTAATAAAGAAGTGCAATGTCATGTGCTGTTCTGAGAGACAGGATAAATGCCTGAAAAGTGCTTCAGCAGCAGAATGAGTACACTTTCTGTTGCCAGTGTAGCTCTTTGCAGTTAATTACACATAATGAGTGAACAGCAATTCAAGAGCCAATGAATTCTCCCAACAATGCTAATGCAAAATGCCATTGATTTTGAGTAGGAAATTGCCTGTTAATAAGGAATCCAAATGTGTGCATATATGCATGTAGTAGGGGGGTATATACTGAAGAGAGAAAGCCCAGCCCCAGCACGCAGGAGTTTCTTCTGTCTGTAGTGTACTGCTCTGTTTGTGCACCAGACTGGTATAAAAACAGAAACACTAACTACTTGGAGGAACAAAAAAGTAAAAACCCATGAGGAGAGGCAGGCTGCAAAGTTTCTGCATATTCACTATGGCTTCAAAACTAAATAAAAATTCTGTATTTGGAAAAGTAATTTGGAAAAACAAAATGAATGTTCTTTTCCATCGATGTAAGAATTACAGCAAGAATCAGAAGATACGTTCTGGCAACAAATGAGAGAACAAAATGCCTGATCTACCATCTGAAGAAGAATGCTTCCCTAGTAGCAGTATTTAAGTGGTTTAACTCACATATTCTTGGGAAATTAACATCTTTTTTAGTAAAATATAGTCAACCCAGTCGAATATACCTTGTAATCTCCTGAAGGCAGGGATTTTTGTGTCCATTTCCCTACAACCCAGTGTGGGAAGAGTATTAGAAAGAGCTAGTAATGGCCTTTGGAACAAGTAAACTGACTTCTGGGCCCGTTTAAACTTGGTGAAAGAGCCATAGTGCAACAAGTGGTCGGTGTCGGTGTGCAGCAGCACCAGCTGAGAAGCAGCCCTACTTTGGTAGTATTGTTTTACTCCAGTTACTGATGCAGCTTTCAGTGAAATGTTCAAACAGAAGTGAAGACTGTGGAATGTGAAGAGAAGTTGGTAAGCTATGTTTCTGAGATTAAAAAATTGCCAGCACTACTTTGTTTCTAGATTGTTTTTTTTTGGAAGTCCCAGGCATCGGAACCACTCTTGAGAATGTAACAAATCGGTCATTGAATTCACAGGATGAATTTCTTGCACGATGTGATGACTTCTGTCAAGCCAGTTTGGATTTTGGGAACAAAGAAACTCAAAAATTACTTCCTGTGCCACAAACATGCTCTGTCTCAAATGAACACCACTGAGTGGGAAATTACAGCGTCATTCTAGAAGAGAAATTGTTAGTATGTGTTAGATGTTATCTAAAATGCTTGCTGAGGAAAGAGGGGAGAAAGTATCTTGACAATAGAGGCTCTGGAATCCTCTCCTGTTGCCTATTAGCCTCCACCTTTAACACTGATGCCTGCAGTGTGTTTTGCTGTGCTCTCTTCATCTGCAATCATTTGGATTTCCGTGTTACTTGTGAAGAGGTGTGGTCCTGGGACAAAGGTCAGCATCTGTTAAACATCAATGAACAAGCCGGTAAGATAAATGACTGTACATCTTCATTTGCATTTCTCAAGAACCTGAAGTTCTGAGAGATGCTTTCTGAAAAAGTAAAATTCCATCAAATAGGGCTTAACTAGGAGTACTGAAAACATGAATGGAAATGACCCACACTTTCCCTTGTGGTTTTCAATTAAACTTTTCAGTTGTCTATAATTTGAAGAAAACACTGGAATCTGGAATTCAGTTTGTTGCCTTGATGTTTGCTAAGTACTCAGGTTTCTCCCTGTCCTCCCTAGCTCCTGCTGGTGCAACATTTTACTGCAATACATGAACAACCAAGTAAGGAAAAGGTGTGACTATAGAAAGTAATATGTGCTTTGATGTGCATGTAATGCATGTGCATTTGTGTGCATGTAACTTATGTAAACTGTGGACTTCGTAAGAAAGGGGAAAAAAGATCTGGGTTTTGCATAAGAATCAACTCAGTTAAGCCTGTGGTTGGAGGGTAATGACTTCTGCTGTATTAAGAGCTAATATCAGCCTTGTTTTCATACAAAATTGACAGAATGCTGCAAAGATAGATGGAGGGGGGAGCTGCACCAGGCTTCATGGGGAATCATCTACATTTTTATCTCTGCAGAAGACCAGGTAAGTTAAAACAGCTCAACGGCGCATAGAAACTCCAGCAGATCGGCTAAAGAGTATGGAGTTCAAGTAGGCTTCTATCTTGGTGGCATCTTCATAGGTTCCACTGGCTCTTTTTATTCTGTACAAGGGGCAGTAAAGCAAATAAATCTGATATAGGTTCACTGTCTTGCCTTAATTCTGAGAGCAACAAAGTACACATGCAGGTTTTTCTGTACCTTCATATCTTGTTGGATGCTCTGCTGCATCACACAGTGTATACTACAATAATATGCTCACAATCTTTACGGAGTCTTTGCAGATTTTTTACTGCCTTACCAGAGATGACCTGATACTGCAGTGTTGCCCTTTAGTGGAGTCACTATTACCTCCCCTTTCCTACTTCAATGAAACTTTGTATTTTTTAAATTAGCTAATTCATACAGATTTCACAGGGAGAGTTGTAACAAGGTGGAAAAGCCAGTAAGAGGAAAAGAGAGGGCTGAGCTCACGTGCAACAATCATTACATTAGACTAATTTCCTGAAGAAACCTTCCTTACTAAACAACACAAAAGTTTTCTTCAGTTACGTAGGAGACTCCTAGCACTGGGACTGGCGGGAGGATGCCTGAAGATTTGGTACTGGTCCTGTCTGTTGTTTGGGAAGCCTGTTAGGAATGGGGACAGCTCCCTGTAGGCAAAGCTCTTTAAGGACCTAGCAAAAAGATTGTTCTGGTCCCTGTAAGGCGCTTATTAGCTTCAGTTTTTATCTCCCGTCTGAGGACTAGAAAGTGTTAAGTCCCTCAGAGTTGGGCACAAGAAAAGAGCACAGCTGCCTGTGGGACTGGAAAGGCCGGGCCAGGTGGAAGCAGCTAACCAGTTTTCAAGACCAGCGCTAGGATCTAATTGAAACTAGCCAAGAAAAATTTTGGCTGTTTAATGATTGCTTAAGAGTTGCTTTAATTTCTGGGAACTCCTTCACCACACTGCTAAAAAGCAGGTCACATGCGAAACCTTATTAAGATTCACAGTTAATGTGAGCTTTGAGAAGCTCTTGGAAGGTAGCAATTGCTGTCTGTGGTATCTGTGAAGCAACTTCTGCCTTCCTCACTATTTCTACTCACCTGCTGCCTCCCCGGCTCTCTGTGATTTTTCTCAGCTGTGTTATTTCCCACCTAGCAATCATGTTGGCACAGCTACCAGACACATTCAACCACCGCCATGCACCCCACTCCCCTCTTGCTGCCTGCAATGCCTTGTGACATCTCCAGCTATTCCCTCTTTGAGGTACCTGTGGGGCAGGGCTGGCCACCAGCATGGGCACCCCCAGAAAAAGGTGTGAGGTAGGGGGTGTACGTGCAAGCTCTGCAGGTACCTGATGGCAGGTGGGGAGGAGGGTCAGAAACAAAGCATAAAAGAGTGGGGAAGCATTTGTACCACTAAGGGCATTTGACCAGGTCTTGGTGAACGCAAGGTGCCAGTGACTGCTTGGCTCTCAGCAGTTGTCTCACTGCTCAAGGACAGAGCACCTCTGTGCCAGCTCTCACAAACCTAAGATGATCCCAGTGGAGGCTGTACAAGCAGATTAATGTGATTAACTCAGTGGGTGTGTATGTGGGAGGGTGAAAATGGCTGCTGCCAGCTCTGTGCCACCATCTTGAGCCCTCATTGCTACCTGCTGCCATCACCCTCAGCTACTATTGCCTGAGCCAGATGCTGTATCAGCACAGGGGTGGCCCTATCTCTAAAATCTCTTCAGATTTTGCATTTAAAATAAGGAATAAATAAACTAGATAAGGAATAATAGATCAGAAAAGGAGCTTCTGGCTTCCAGGCTGCCCTGCAAAGCATAACATGCAGTATCAAGCAGCAGTACTTCTATAGTGTTGTTTATACCAGGTTGTGTTTTTAGGAAAAGGAAGAGGTGCTCCCTCAAGTCCTGGTTCATAAAGGCTGTGACCACTGCCACACAAATCTAGGTGTTATCAGCATGTTAACTTGCTACTTTTCTAATAAAAATATATTCTGAGGGCCTAGGCCTTGATTATTAATTTCTGTTCCAACAGAGATCTTGAGTTAAAAGTAAGTCTTAAAGAAAATCCCCCAGGACTTAGTGGAAAGCATTTGCTTTGTTCACAGAACAAGGTCAAAGCAAAGAAAGCTGAGGTGTTTCCCTCCAATTCTATGCCTGCGAACAAACATGCAGTGCTGGGAGTGGCTGGGCAAGTTCGTTAGGTGCTGATGGAAGATCTGTTTCACCTGCCCTGAGAACTGCTGGGGGCAGCCTGAGAACTCTCCTGGCTTCCTCTCTCCTTCCACAAAGCAGGAGGTGTGGCCAAAGTACCCCCATGCATTTTTGGCATGGGGAAGGTGAGGGCTGAGCTAGTGTGAGCAGGGACTTCAACGTTGTTTGGTCTATCTCAGAGGCGCTAAGAGGGATAATAGTGAGCTGCTGTCTTGGCCTTACCTGAGTCTGGAATCTTAGCAATCACATGGAGTTGAATGGCAGTGTTCTCTTCACAGCAGACAGTGGAGTGACATCAGGCTTAGGACAGAGCAAGCCTTTGTCCTCCTGTGACTGGATAATGTTGGAACCTGTGATTTGAAAGTGAGAGGTACTGTATTCCATTATATGTCACACTACCAGGGAATAGAGAGAGCTTGAAAGACTTTATTTCTTTATGTACTCCAGGTGATGTTTGGTGGGGTGGTGGGGACACTGTGACTCTTAAAATGATATGCACTAGATAAATATTGAGAAGGGAAAATCAGTTGAACGTAACCTTTTCTCTAGTGGTGTCAATGCTTTTGCAGTACTGATGTGGTTACATTGCATGTGTGTGAACCAACTTTCCCGGTCACCAGTTATGGCTGCTTAAAAGAAATGCGCAGACCTCTGGTATCTCTAGTCCACGAGTTGGAAATTACGGGTACAGAACAAGAGTGTTCCTTAACGAGCCCTCAAGCTACGTATGTGTGGGTAGTGAATGAAATGGTGAGACATAACTCTCAAAGCAGCGAATCCCAAAACAAATCTCAAAATTAAAAAATTAAAATTTAAAAAAAATAAAAAAAATTTAAAAAAATTAAAAAAAATTAAAATAAAAAAATTAACAAATCCCAAAATTAAGAAGAATTAAAGGGAAAAAAAAAAAAGAATTATGCAGGCAAACTGTAATAGCTTTGAAGTTCTTCATGAGTGTCAGTCTAATAGATAAAGAGCGAGAGAAAAGATATCGATTGTTTAAAGAGGAATGATGGGAAATTAGAAACAGAAATATGTACTCCTTAGAGATATCAAGCCATTTTTTATGGATTTCTTTTTTTTTCCTTTTTTTTTTTCCTTTTAAAGGAAACAGGAGGAGATAGGGAAAAGAAGGATGATAAGACTTCAAGTAGAATTAATTCCCAGGCTTAAGGAGAATCAGGGTTTTAAAACAAAGAATAAAAGCACTATAACAAAAGAAGTTTATACTTACATTACCAGAAAATCACAGAGACTTGCTGCCTCGTGGGTGGGTGTAAGCTGCAGCACCAGGGCTGCTAAGGGGGAAAGATACAGTACAAGGTAGTTCTCCTCAAACTGACTTTCATGTCTAAAAGACAGATGTACGTTCTTTCCGAATTAACTCGAGGCCTTAGTGATTGAGGAGGGTTTTGTCAACTGTATGTTTTCCAACTGGAAGCAAAAGACAAATAGCACAGTGCTGAAAAACATACTGTATTTTAAGATATCCCTCTTAAGTGATTTGGCATATTGTTGCCTACACAGGTAGTGAAATGTATTTGTAGAAATATACTTGAATATTTCTGTTTAGCCTCTAGGAAAAACCGGTTTCATGCAATGCACTTTATGATGAGAAACCCAAATTCCAGATTATGGGTAGAACATGAGATCTGACATTTAGTTTTGAACTCTGTGGCTTTGGGTCAGCCCATAGCATTAGTTTCTCTTTCTGTGTTGCCCTTCTTTTATCTGGCATGAAAGTGAATTAAACCAAATGAGAGAGAAGTGAATAATGAGATATAAGGGAGAGAAAAGCAAGTTTGTGAGAGGTATATTTCTGGATGGGCATTTTCTCTAATTATTTTTGCACTGTGATTGTGTTCTTTTGTATATTCCTTTTCCTTAGATGAAGTAGGAATAGTATTGCTCCGCTTTGTACTCTCTGTGCTTGGAAGTCTATTAAAAGAATTCATTGAATTAGCAGTCAACTTAAAAACATGTATTCGGTTATGAACTACATTTGTAAGAGCTCTTTCACTCCAAGAGTGTACATAGTTCTTGTTAGTGGGGTTTGCATTGGCAAGAGGATGTAGTTGTGTGTCTGTATTCAGAAGTTTTGTGGGCTTAGGGACCCAAGCAAAATCAGTGTCAGTGTAGATCAAGCCATTTATTTTATTATCAGGGCCACCATAGTGTTGTTGAACTATCATTGAATAGCTGAACTGTTGAACTATATTATAAAGACACTCTGACTTGATGTTATGTTTTGCTTTTTCATTCTCTTCCACTTCATTGAAACCAGGACTGAATTACTAGTCAAAATATTTGTTACAAATGAGCATCTCTCCTCAGGGATAGATGTGCGCTGAAATGCTTCTTCTCTCTTTGCACACCAGTGACAATGATTATGTTCTAGACTGAGGGTGGAAAGTGGTTATTTCAGAAGGCTAAGCAATGACTGTCTTGTTTTGAAAGCACATTTCACCACTGGCAAGTACAAACGACCGAGTCACGGGCTAGTTTTCAGCACAGCAGAGAGGTGCCAGATGCTCAGTCTGTATGTAAGCATGAATCAGTTTTATTGAATACTTCATTTTATGAGCTTCTACTGTGGTTAGGATATTCTATTAATATTAAACCATTATCTTATTGCAGGAGATGTGGGTTGTATGCTTTCAGTGCATGTTTAATAGAACCATTTTGTACAAACTATTGGTGCTCTTTTCCTCTGAATGCGTTTTGAGCACGAGGCTTTCATCTGCACAAGATATGTGTGTGTCTCAGACCACGAAGCAGTGGGCAGTAAGGGACTCTGACAACTCTCACAGAGAGCTCAAGCACAGAGATTGCCCTCTAAGCCTTTGAAAGCCATTTTAGTAAGAGGGAGCCTCTACTACTCCATAGTTTTTTTTACTAAATATAAACAAGTGGTTGTATGTACGTAATCACATAGCTAGCTGGTTATTAGAAAATTGAAGCTGTGTTACCCTGTGTGTCACAGTGAGCCCACAACGCAAAAGACCTTATATGTGTGTTAGCAGGTTTTAATATTTTAATGAGTTCTAATCTTCATTGAATTTAAACAAAAAAATTATAAGCACCTTGCGGTTATATAGTACAGGCTTACAGTGCTCTGTGTTCGTATGTGAAAATTCATGGTGTCTGGTTTTCAAAGAGACAGACATTTGCTTACAGAACTTAGAAACAATGAACAGACTTTATTTTTACACAACCTTATGATGTAGGAGCAGGGAAGGGCCCAGGGAAGACATCTAAGCGTTCCTTGCTCCAGCTAGCATCCTTCACTGCTGACAGATGATTCTTTGACTTCTTACTATGACCAGAGATGATGCTCCCAGTGCTTTGCTGCCCTTTTAGACTGCAGTTTGCTTTTAGAAATTTTTCTCTTGTTGCAACTTAAGCTTCCTAGCACCAGTCCAGGCATGAAATATGCAGGGTTGTTTCATTCTGTTCACAGTTACTTTTCTGTATTTGAAAATTTAATGTTTCAGTCATCTTGTCTAATGCTGAAACCCCAACGTCTCTCTTTTAGATAGTGTGCTATAAGCCTTCATCTTTCAGATTAGTGGAGCTGGATGTGAGTTCCTTTTATACTGTGAGCTATGTTTGCCGCAGAGGACCTGATCAAACAGTAGCAATAACAATGATACTGTGATTACTGTTGGGTGTGTCATGGGCTGGTATAGTCGGTGGCAGTTGCTATATGACAGGGAGTAATTCATCAGCTGGACCTTTTATTTGGAGTGGTGATTTAAGACTGAGATACTGGGTAGGGTAAAACCCACTAGGGACGATTAACATGCAAGACCAGACAAAATGGTGCTGGAAGGAGGTATGAGACACTAATTCTAGATGAAAATAAAAGAAGTCTATTGGCAAAAGGAACTAAAGTAATGGGGATGTATATTATTGTTAATTTGGATGTGAGCAGTTATCTGTTCTTAATTTACCTGGAGTAATGCAAACAAAGAGAAACTATTTGTCTAAGGCAGGATTTGAGTTACCCAATAAATACTACATGGGAGATGATTGCTCAGTGTTCCTGGAGGGTATAGCAATTCTTGGCTAGTCCTAGAAGTACATCGGTTTTGATCACTAGAAATATCACTCAAGAATTCATCTGAATTGTAATGAAGATGACTGGAGAGCAGCTTAGAACATTGAGCCCGAGCTTGCTTTCAGGCACTAAAATGGCAAGGATGAACTGCTGAAGAACAGAGTAACTAATTTCAGAACGTAGCAGATATTTTAAGGCAAAATATGCTACGTTTGAAGTGATGAAGGCTGGATTTTGTCAGTCAACAAGAGCATCTGTCACCATAGTGAAAATGCTGTTCTGTAAGAAGGAACTAAAGATGTGTCACTTTCTAAAGCAAGCTTATGCAAGCCCTCCTGAGAACCACTGGCACCAACACATTTAAATGATATTTACTTCAGATTTTTTTCTTTTGTGCACTTGATTTTTTTTCCCTAATTCTTTAACACATGATACTAAAAAGGTCACAGAATTTATCATTTTAGACTTGTAAATTGGAAAATAAATCAAGTCAGTAGCCTAGAACTTTGGGATTTTGCAGACCTTGTCTTGTAGCAAAGAGTGTGACTGTGCTTGTGTGTGATGGTGCTGGAGTCTTCCTCATCCAGAATGATCCAGTCTTCTCAGGTTGTTCTCACTGTTCAATCGTAGTAGAAGTCAGCCTTCAAGAACAGTGCATGGTTGTACTTTCGGGGATGGTTGTTGGAAAACTTTTTTTAGAGTTTATTTGCTTTCCTGAGGGCTGTGATCATTCCAGAGCACTGAAGAATGATGCGATGTTAGTACATGCTGACTAAGTAAATCAGTTTTTCAGAAACTCAGTGAAAAATAAATACGTAAAGTAGAAAAAGCCAAACTGGCATAGATTCATGCTAAAAGCCCTTTTTGCAACTGGTAAATCTGTAGTATAATTTATCATAGAGTCATCTAGGCTGGAAAAGATCTTCAAGATCATCAAGTCCAGTCATCAGTGTTGTTATGTTTCTTTGGAATTGCAGACGGGCAGATTCTCAGCTGTCTGTAAGTCTAATCCTTGTATGACATGCTCCATTCTCTCAGATTCCCCCATAACCAGTCTAGCACTGATGTGGTGTTTAGCCTTGCTACAGATGGAAGATACTCTTCACCTCATTCTAGGATATTCTAATTCCTTGTTACTTTGTTTGCTCCTTCACAATTCATTGGTTTTACCTCATTTGGATTATTTGTGCTAATTTTAAAGGCCATAGCAGATCCATATTTGCGCCTTGAGGGGCAGCATACTTCAACTAAGGTGCTTCCGTAGGAAGCTTATTTGGTGCTGCTGGATGGCAGCGTGCTCTCTTCGTAAGGTGGCACTGGGTCTGGAGAGAGCTCAGTGTGAGCCCCATCCAGGGCAGTCTTTGTGGTAGCCTCCTCGTAGGAAGGGGGCAAGCAAATGGAGAGGAATGTGGCATCTGGGAGCAGAGTGGAGTAGTGAAAACTCTGGTCGCTGTTCCAGGGCAGCACAGAAAGGAAATTAGACACGTCATGCTCAGGCGGGGCCTCGGGGAGGTCAGCGCTGAAGATCTGCCCTTGTGGGATGGGACGCTGGCAGCGGCGGTACAGGAAGAGCAACAGGAATGCCAGGAAGAGCATCACGGTGGCAGGCAAAATGATGCACAGAAATGGCTCTATGTCATCTTTGGTTGAACTTATCTGTTGTCTACTCTGTAATAAAAGCACATAGGTAGTGTGTTGGACGCATAGAGACCACTTAAACATAGAGAAAAAACACATTCCCGTAACAATGACCTAGTATTTCCATTCCCAAACCATTTTGTCTGCATTAGTGCCACTAACACAACGTATTTTGCAGTCTAGTGGTTTGCCAAATCCTATTTGCTGGTTTATTAAAACAAAATACTTTGACAGCTAGAGACAATATAAATGACAAAGTTGCTAAGAGAGATGTTTATCTAGGAAAGTCCTTTTTCATGAGAGGGGAAAAATACCAACAGCCTGGAACTGTGTGTATTTTGGTATATGTTTTTTATTGCTCTTCGTTCAGCTGGGACCTGTTCTCTGTGTGGGAGACTGGTTAAGCTTTTAAAACTTGAGGCAACACTGGATTGCAGAGGAGAAGGACTAGTCATCCACTGGACAGTGGTATTTCTGTTTGTAAAGCTCTGCTGTTAACTTTAAAGAACAAATATTATAACAGCTTCCCCTTTCATCTGGACCAGCCACCTGCAATACCTGTTCTTTAGCTGCTCTATCCTTACGGGCCGGCCCCAAATAAAACTTGGTGTGTTGGGACAGCCAGAACTGGGGCTCTTCCTCGAGCCTGTTCTGCCAGCTATCCCAGAATCCTTTTTCCTGTTTAAAACTACAGACAAAGAACTTCTGGGAGTGCTGTCAGCAGTCGTGACCAGTCTGTCAGCTTACTCTCCTGCATTAGATGGCACAAAAGACCTCTGCAACAAGCTTTTGAGTTGTGCTGTAGTGTGACAGAAGTTCTAAGCTATTTTTTTTAGTAACGCATATTTTCTTCTGTTGTATTTGCTTCACTTTTAAAATTGAATCGATCTTATTTCCAGTCTAAGTCTATCTAGTTCTAGCTTCTGATAACTGGATCTCATGCAGGTTTAGACTAGAGTCTACGAAAACTTTGTTTATTCTTCAAGAATCATTGTCGTTCTGGTAGATACATAAACACGCTGTAACCTATATTCAACTGATTATCTGCCATGCCTTTGTTACCTTTCCATTTCATAGCCATATTATTAAATTATTTGTATGTGGTCATGCTTAAGAAAAAGTACGTAAATAGGTTTTTACTTTCAGCAGAAAAACAGAGCAGACTTCTGTCTTTTTCTTTTCCCCCTGAGTTGTTGTGGGTCTGAGACTAAGCCCATCAAAGTCATTTTAAAACACATAGAAACTATCAGGGATTAGCTATTAAGCTTTTCTTCCTCAGCGGTCTTTTAACCACAGAAATGCATACTGAAGAATTATCTCATATTTCCTGATCATTTCTTATTAATGAGCTTCTGGCAGTACAAGCTGTTGTCTTACCTTACCATCAAATTATATAAGAAGCTTGATGAAAACATTTAGCTATTTTTCTAATGCAGAAATTAAATTATTTAATAAACAAAGGAGATTTTCTTTAAAAAAATTGCTGCTAGTTGTTTTTATTTTACCTTATGAGGTTCTTAAAACACTACACATGAGAAGTGAGGAAAAAATTGCTTTAGTTTGTATACTATGGATATTGAGATTCCCTGAGTCTGTTATGCTGGCAGTACTTTCTTAATAGATATTTGGAAGAGCTGAGCTTTTATGGGATAGCATTTTTTTCATTGTCAGTGAAGAGTATGTATTTTAGGTTTAAGTTTGAGGTTTAATTTGTAGGGAGCAAGCTGTCAATCAGATTCAAATACTTCTCTTAACATCTGTGAGTTGTGTGCTGGTGTGGTGGTTGTTTAGGGCAGAAGGGAACACTGCCAGTGGTTGATATATGAGACTAGTAGAAGGTATATCAAGTCCTGATTCCAGCCAAATGCATCGTCACTAGGAATGTGGGTTTATTCTTTCTCAGGTTGGATATTTGGAAAAATTTCTTCTCAGAAGGAGGAATAATGCATAGGAACAGGCTGCCCAGGGAGGTGCTAGAGTCACTGTCTCTGGAGGTGTTCAAGAAATGTGTAGGTGTGACACTGAGGGATGTGGTTAGGGGGCAAGGTGGGGATAGACTGATGGTTGGACTTGGTGATCTTAGAGGTCTTTTCCAACTTTTATGATTCTATGAATTGCACTGAAAGGATGTTTGTATTTTGAAAAATGGCTGAGGAGAATTGTTGTTTCATTCCTGTGCTGATGGAAGCGCAACCTGGTGTTACAGTTGCCTGGTGCTGCCTTGTCTGGGACGCGGTCTCACATAGGGACTGAGATGTTGAGAATACACGGTGTGGCAAGGAGATGAGAACACACTGAGGGACTGGATGCGAATTAACAGATGCTCAGGACCTCAAGCATAAATCACAGTGAGTTACTGTCCGTTATGATACAGCCTCCTGCCAAATATCTTACAGTCTGGTTTTACACTGAGATGTGGTTCAAGAAACTTTCTCTGCAGCTGATTAATAGCTTGTAGGTGTATTCAGTCACAACTGAAGTATCGGAAGACAGTTGAGCAGCATTGATCACTGTATTTCTGCTGTGATTTTGTGCCTGTTGCTGGGATGAGTGGCTATGGGGCTACTGAAGAATGTTGCAGAGATCTTGACATAAAATCTTGGAAAATTCTATGGCCATAAAGCATCTACCAAAAATTATAATAAAATTAAACATTTTTTTTCCTGAAGTTTTAAAGCTAGGAATGAAACAGTGGGCCAGTATATGTGTTGGAAAATAACTGCTGGAACTGATAAACCAAATGCTCTAGAAATGAAGCTGCATCTTCAGTAATCGAAAATGCTCTGCCTGTGTTACCTTCAGCAGCTACTGTAGATTTTTCTAATTGACAGCACTAAAATTTGGACTTCCAGCATGAGATAAGCTACAAAAACACAAGGAAAATAGCCCTCATAATAAGAGGAAGGCCAGAAGATGTGCAGCAGTAAAAGGGATTAATTGTCTAAAAAGACTTGTTTTTTCTAGAACTGATTTTTAGTAGAATGGTCTGGGCATTGTGGATTGCTTCCTGCCATATTAATTATTTTCAGGTGCAAACCTTTATGGGGAGTGAAGCAAAGGATCAGTTTTCCAAAACACTGAGCAAAGCACAGAAATAGTAAAGCCTTTCATTGGTAATCTGCCTGCCTACATTTTTTACTGTGCTGAGCATGTACAGTTGCCGGCTTACAGATTATGTGACCCATATGAGTTAAGATGAGCTCTTCCTCATGCCTGTTGGTAAGGGAATGAAACAGAGCGCAGATGAGTTGTGTGGCATTTCCATAGTGAATTGAGTGAGATTAAAACTGAGAACATGTTTAGACAAAAGAAACCTGGTACCTACTTTAGAAGGGAAGGACCTCATACGGCAAAACAGGAGGAAGCTTTTGTATAAGGATGGAAAAAGGAAAGTTTATTTGGCTTGCTTAAATTCTCATCAAAGTGGTTGGTGCTAAAATTCATTGTGTTGCTAATGATTTGCTGGGGTACTCAAAACTTAATTTAAATGATTTTTTTTTTAAAAATTGAGCTTGTGTTCGTACTAACCTTTTTGAGAAGGTGTTTGAAACTGAATCAGGAAACAGGTACTTCTGAAATGCTTCCAGTGGATTTGGAATAAAGCCTGCTTTGATGTCAATAACTGTGTCCCATGCCCAGGTGTTTTTCTATGTTCCACCCTGCTGCTTAGAGCGGATTCACTATTGCTTGTCGAAAGCCAAACTCTACCAAGCAGGAAAATATTCTGATGTGTTTTTGTATACACCAGCGATGGCGCGCAACTTTGAGGTGAGCCTAGATTTACACTGAATTGTCCAATACCTGTTAGAGTGTGATTCTATGGATGATGTTTGTTTCCCACGTCCAGACAAAACCAGTTTCAAGGTGCAAAGGCATTGCCATTCAAACACCAGCAGGCCTACTGATGAGGTAGACTCATGAAATCATAGAGTTGTTTTCAAAGCTGCTTTTCCTCCTGTTTTGACACCCCCACACAACTACTCCCTTTTCTTTTACAGCTGTACACTTGATAGCTAAGTAGCGTGGTCAGTGTACTGACTAGTGCTACTTGGCATAGATGTTTACTAAGGGTACATGTGCACCTGAAATTAGTTTCCCCTCAGAGAAGCCCTCTCTCTACATAAAAGCATACAGAAGCAAACACAGGCAGGCTGTGTTTTCCTCTCTGACAGCTACTCCCCCTTCCTCCCCGCTCGCCTGCCTGTGATCCTCTCTCAGAAGTAATCAGCGTGCAGCTTAGAGAACAAGAGTTCATCGTTGCCTGATACTCGCTCTTAACATCTGCAGAAAAGCTTCATGGGACCAGATCCAAAGCATAAACATGTATTTAAAAGAAAGGAAATCAAGGAATGCACTCTGCTTAAAAGAAATGAACTTATTTAGCAGTCGCTCCAGCAAGATTTTCCTTCCAATGATTTTTCCTTCACCACAGATGTGTTTAAAACAACACCAATAAATGCTTTGGCTCTATGTAATCGAGCATTACTGCTTTGATACAGCTCAATACCCTCCCACTGACTCTGTGCTATACACTGCACAAATGTATACACTCATGTAAAGTCAAAGGAGGTGCCACAGTCACGGGCAGGTACAGACCTGGAGCTCTGTTTCCAGAAGTGGCCCACCTGGTTCAGTGTCCAGCCAGTCGTAGTTCCCCCTGTCAGCGTGTCCAAACTTCCTCCGGCTGCTGCCCAGGAGCCACCTCATGCTTTCATCCACCCGCTCTTCTGCCTTCGTGCCTCTACCTTGCTTCACTGCTTGTGGCCGTGTCCCCGCCTCCCAGCCCTGACCCTGCTGGGCTGCTCTCCGCTAATGATTGCTTGGAAATTGTGTCCCCTTCTGAGTCTCAAGCAAAGGGAGAAAACAAACAGAAACCCCCGTGTCAGGAAGCCAAGCAGGCGGATCTCCGTTTCTCTCTTCACTTCCAAGTCAATCTCCCTGGATTTGCTTCAGTGGCCTACATTACCAGCAAAGCTGGCATCAGGTATCAGGGCGCCCGTGGCTGATAGTGCTCTGATTGGAGGGCTCCCCGCATTAGGATTATTAAAAAGGGAATTTGCATGTGAAGCTGAGACCACATGGTCCTGACTTCATGCAGATAAATAACTGCCTATATTTAGGGATCTAACAAATGCTTTTCCAACAAAATAATAATAAAAAGCTCCTATGCCAAGAGTGAAAGTTTCCTCTCCATTACAGAGTGTAAGAAGCACCGAGGATCTAGGTGTGTTTTTGTTCCCTGTGGCTGGTGCCTACAGTAAACAGTGAGAGCATCTGCTGCATAGAGAGGCAGGGACGGAAGGCTAAATGCTGTGCTGAATTATTTAGCAGCATGAGAATGCAAACGTTAATGGTAAATCCAGAGAGAGAAGGCTGCCAGGGCAGCTTTGGTCACTGGGAGCATACGAGCACTTCCAGTAATGAGTTGTCAGCGTATTTGACTCATGGCTCACTTACTGGTTTCTAGGGTGCACGTTGTTACGTGGAGGTTGTTTTGAGTGAGAAGCCTTTGCTGTGTTCTTCAAGCGAATAAAATGACAGGGATGTGTATTAACCTCTGAAGGGAGAAGTATTTAATCTGGCTCAGGGTTTAACTCTCAGCGAGAAAGAAGTTCATAGAATCATGAAATTGTCTGAGTTGGAAGGGACCTTTAAAGTTCATCTGGTTCAATGCCCTGCAATGAAGAGGGACACCTACAGCTAGGTTCCTCAGAGCCCCTCCATCCTGACCTTGAATGTCTCCAGGGACAGGGCATCCACCACCTCCCTGGGCAACCTGTGCCAGTGCTTCACTGCTCTCATAGTTGAAGGTGTCTTTTCCTTTTTTCCTCTGAGCAGTGGGAGGCTGTGGGTAATACCCTGTTCAACTGTGGTGTGTCTTGTATGGCTTCTCAAGGTCAGCCTGTTAAAGCAAAGTTTCTCTTCGGAGCTGATAATACAAAATCAGAGGTCAGGATTCTTAAGTTGTATTTCTTGCTTGGACTTCTTTCTTCAACTGTTCTTTTGAGGTCACTGGTCCCAGAAAACTGTAGACCTTGTTCATAGCAGGTTTTGCTGCCTAGGTGTGAACTGCTGTGTCCTCTGAGCAGCTGGGTCCTGACTCAACAGGTCACACAGAAGCAGCCAAATTCCTCTGCTTGGTGTCCCAGGACTCTGTGTGGAAGCAGCAATGACAGCTATCCGTCCCAAACTGCGATGTTAAAATGAATTCCTTCAGGAGACTGTGTAGTTTAAATCTGTCATCTCACGTGCGAGCAGGAAATGTTCGTGTACCATCTTAATTAGGGTCTTAACACAACCCCTAAGATTACAGATGCTATTTTTAGAACCTTACTGTAAATATGCTTTGGGACTGCCATGAATAATGAGGAGGAGAAAAAGATGATGTCTGCTTATATGGTATCAGTGCCCTGTTTGATGAATTTTAGCCAAAATAAGGTGTGCACTTTGAAGACTAACTGACCTAACTTCCAAAGTGCTGTGAATTCTTTGCCTCTGGAACACCTTCAAGAATTATTTAACTTTGTAGAGGTGAAGCTAAGAGGGAATTTCAGGAAACATGGTGACCTCTGTCACGCAGGTAATCAGAATATAGAATGGTGGTAGTCTCTTTGGGTTTATAATCAATGGACCCAGCAGGAAGATTACAGAGAGCACTAGAGCCAAAGTCTTTCTGCTTCCAGGGGTCTGCAGCTTGTGTAATACACTGCATCTGTATAGATCTGCTTGTGCAAAAGTGCTGCCACTCCAGGTTGATGTGTTACCACAGCTTCAGACAGATTTCTAGTAACTCTGCGGATCACTTGAGACTTATTTCTCATAGAGTTTGTATATATCCCTGTAGCTTGGGCATGTTTTCTTGTGGAGACTGAGGGGAGGAGCATCCTCGAGTCCAAGCCTCTCAGCCAGCTGTCAGGCTTGCTGCTTTGAAGTGTGAGTGAGGCAGCACTTTGGAGCCCTTCAGACCTTAGCATAGAAAAAACAGCCTTTTTTTTTTTCCCCTGCCTTTTTCTTTAAAAAAATTCATTGACTCATTTTGACTGATCCTGTCAATCTGGAGAAAATAGTTGGTGTGGAATGGTACCACCTGAGTGATTAAAGTTTTGTAAAGATTTATAAAAGTGTGTTGATAATAATCGGTCAGTGTTGCTAATACTAATTCTAATGTTTGAGCAGGGAGAGACTTTCATAGGAAGCCAGTGCAGAAAATGGGCACCTTCCTAGCTCTCAGAGTGAAGATCTGGTCATAAATAATTCACATTTCCGATGTGCTGAGACATTAGAGGCAAGCAGTGTAATTCTATGATGTGTTGCCCCTGATATTAGTAGGGAGCACAATATCCATTGTGCCCTAAATCACAGAATCACAGAATGGCTTAGGTTGGAGGGGACCTTAAAGCCCACCCAGCCCCAACCCCCTGCCATGAGCAGGGCTGCCCTGGGCCCCATCCAGCCTGGCCTTGAGCGCCTCCAGGGATGGGATGGCCACAACCTCCCTGGGCAGCCTGTGCCTTACCACCCTCTGAGTAAGGAATTTCTCCCTAACATCTAACCTAAATCTCTTCTCTTTTAGGTTAAACCCATTCTCCTTGTGTTGTCACTATCAGGCCATGTAAAATATTGGTCCCCCTGCTGCTTGTAATCTCCCTTCAAGAACTGGAAGGTTGCAGTGTGGTCTCCCTGGAGTCTTCCCTTCTCCAGGTTGAACAAGCCCAGGTTCCTCAGCCTGTCTTCACAGGAGAGGTGCTTCAGCCCTCTTATCATCTTCATGGCCCTCCTCTGCACCTGCTCCAGAGGTGCCGCATCCTTTCTGTGCTGGGGGCCCCAAGCCTGGATGCAGTACTCCAGATGGGGCCTCACAAGGGCAGAGCAGAGGGGAGATAATCACCTCCCTCTCCCTGCTTCCACCCCTCTTTTGATGCAGCCCAAGATACCATTGGCTTTCTGGGCTGCTAGTACACACTGCTGGCTCATGTCCAACTTTTTGTTCATCAGGACCCCCAAGTCCTTCTTGGCGGGGCTGCTCTTAAGGATTTCATCTCCAAGTTGATACTCGTGACTGGGATTGCCTTGACCCAAGTGCATCCTCCATTACAGAAATACTGAAGCCCCAATATCTTTGCGTCATTAGCAACAAATTTGTAAGACTCTAGTTGCTGTTACTAAAATGCTCGAAACATTTGACAGCCTGGGAAATACAGCTTTTGGAATACATTCTTGTCCTGAAGCCTGCTTAGCAATGACAGTATGAATGCTTGAGTTCAAAATTCCCTGTATTAACTGAAGCAACAGATGCAGTAGCTAGGCTTGTAGAGCAGAGTGAGTTGCAGTTACCCGTACATGTGCGAGGATGAGCTGTGAGCCAAAACTGACCATAGATAAAATAGTAGGTGGCCTTTAGGGTCTGTGAAGGGTTAGGCACTGTTTACTTGGTTTTCCTTAACCCCCTGTTTTATGACTGGTTCAGTAGCTTTTCTGAAGCTACAGATCCCATCTGCGTGGGACCGTGTGGGAGGCAAGTGTTCAGCTTTGTGCCCTGCTGTCAAGGAAAGGCTCTCCTTCAAGGAGAGGGAGAAAACGATTCCATCCCATGGGCTTCTGAATCCGTGTGAAACTTTCTGAATTGAAGTGTTCATTATTTATCAGAGCATCAGATGAAAGTCTTTTGGCAATTTTGTGCTGTTTTCATTTAGGTGAACCGGAACAGTGCTTTGCTTGAAATAACACACATTTTGTTTCAAATAGCACACGTGCTGTGCAATAACACATGCACCGTTTCAAATTTGAGTTTGCATCCTGAAGCTGAACCTGTTCTGAGCCTGAACATTCCTACTTACAGCTTATGGAGAAGGTGCGCAGCCCCCTGCAGCCTGTAAGATAAAGTTTACTATAGAAATGAAATATGTAAAGAAAATCATACATAGAAAGGTGACAAGTCTAAAGACATAGCAAAAGCTTTATTTTCTCAAGTGCAGTCATTATTGGTTGAGCTTGTGGGCAAAGCTGAGGTCAGGCCTTGAAATGTGGATGTGACCATTGTTGCACAAAGCTTTACAAGCAGGGTTGTTGTTGGTGGCCCTCAAAGTTACATGAAGAAGAAAGAAAGAAATGAAGAAGACGAAAGAAATTCTTCTTTGGCAGAAAGAAAAAGAAATAGAGAAAGAAAAGGGAAAATTCTCCTCACCCGCCAACTGGGAGGAAAAAAGAGGGAGTCTCAAGGAGGTGTCCTCCCTGGGGTGTCCCCTCAGTGCAGCAGGCACCCCACAGCGTAACACACATCTTGTCTGAGGGATGTCTGGATGTTTGGAGGAAAATAAATACAAGTTAGAAATAATTGGACTGTGAGCGTGCTGAAATCCACTGTTCAGGGTGGATAGCCTTCTATCCAATTGGATGGCTAGCCTTCTATCCAATTGGATGGCTTTTGAGTTGTATGGTGGTGAAGGCTTGGGTCCAGGATGATGTGGAAACTAGATTCTACCTGGGGCAGCGGTGTGCTCAGTCAGCTGCTTAGGCAGGTGTGTAACACCTGCTGCAAAATGGAGATCTCAATCTGTGTCCAGGTCTGAATTTCTCAAGGTGTTGGAGTGCTATGGCAAGAGGAACCAGGCATCTGCCGGGAGGGTGATTGGGCCTGTACAGGTGAGCACTTATGATGGGTCTGTAGGGGCACAACCAGACCTGACTGGTTAGAGGCATTTGTGTGTTGTTGTTACCACTCAGTTTTTCTTTTTTTTTGCTTCATTTGACTCCAAATGTTACTTTTCACCACACATAGGATCCTCCTTTAAAGGGATGCTTGCTCATCCAGCACAGCTTGTTAATGAGGGCTCATACTCGAGCATTGGATGTGAGACAAATGACACAATTTGGCACTCAGTGTACCCCATCATCTTCTTTCTCTGTTTTACTTTGGCGGTCACTGCCCTGTAGTCTACAAGCATAGCAGGGAGGGAGGGTAAGGAGGTGTTTACCAGAGACCCACACTTGATGCTGGTTGTCCTTCTTGTCCTACTCTCGGCACAGCTCTGCCTAAAACATCCTGTGGCAGGCTGTTATGCTGCATTTCCTTTCCATTGCTCTCACTGCTTTGGTTCCCTTGAAATGCTAAAGGAGATTTGATTGGAAGTTTGCAAGAAAAGAACATATTAGCAAACTAGATTTTAACTTTCACTTTTTTCTCCTTTTCTCCATGGTTGGCTTTGCAAATGAATTATCTTTACTCTCCTGGGTTTGGGGCTGGTCACAAGAGCTCGCATTTGAGATCTTCAATTATTTAGCATCCTTTTAAAAGGGAAGGTATTGTGTGCGAGGGAGATGTAAGATCTGCTCTGATGAGTGCTCCTGTAGTTATGACTTTGAAAGAACATTTTTATCAGGGCACACAAACTTCCTCCTTGCTTTTATGTGCAATCATTGCATTTCGACCTAGGAACAGATTCCCATGTTTTCTCAGGAGAAGATGAACTGCTTTTGCAGGTAAGGGTTTCCAGCCAACAAAGAGCCTCATCACCCTCCTCTCCTTACACAAGTTAATGCAATGCACTTACAAAACCATTTTTCTACTTTCTCATTGTGTTTGACATTCTTATTTCCCAGGCTCGAAGGTTTGTCTGTTTCTGACGTCCTGGGCATACTTACGGGGACAGATTTAAATACAGCATCTTACTCAGTTTTGTTTTGGTCTGTTGGTCTCCTTGTAGTCTCTGCCACAAAGGAGACTCTGATATGAAGTACAGAAAAAAAAAAAAAGGCCAGAAATGTAATGTAACAGCCAAAAATGTAGTAAATAATTGGGAAATGCCACCTTGAATAAGTATTCTAAACTATTTTAATTTTTAGTCATTTTATTTGACTGTGGTGGGAGATGAGGATGGTGAGAAATCTCATTAGGGGTTGATGCTAACGGGAGCAAAGAAAGAGCTTCAGCATGTTTCCTTAGAGATGGCGACCCACAGGTATTGTCTCTACTTCAGTGGTGCAGATCTCCCAGTTTCAAAACAACTCCTATTAAAACCAAATCATTATCTATTTTTGCTGATGAACATGTTTGGTGAAAATTCCTATGGGAATGTCTCACCACCAGTTAATTAACTGTACCAACAGCAGTCTGTTGAACTTTGCCTACAAAGCAGTGCATTCAGTGACCACTGCCTTTCTTCCACCTTGCGCAGGAGTCTGGTGCATGAGTTCAGTGACTCCACTGAAGGAGAGAGAAGACTTGAGATTTAATTAATTGGCTTTCAAAAAAAATGTATATATTCATATTACATATATTTGGTGACAGCTGTTTTCTTTGGCAAGACAACAAATGGGGGAAGTACGAGTGTCTTATCTATGCAACTACAAAGAAACTTCATAGCTTGTACCATGTGTGGACCTCTTCCTCTCCCACCCAGTGGCAGCAGAAGCCAGGCTGATCCGACCCCACTCTGAGAGGACAGATAGGACCTTATATATGTCAAGAGTTAAGGAAATTCCGGAATAGTATTTTTTGTATGTACCCAGTTGCTGTTTTACATTAAAGAATATTGTTTAGGAGGAAAAGAAAATCTGTTTAATGGCATCTATGTGAGATGTAGAGCAGCAGAATGTAGTTTCCTGGAATGGAATTAGATCAGACTGTTGGGGTTTAACACTCTTGTTCTGCCAGAAATGCTGTAAGATTATTAAAGCATCACGGCTTCATTTAGTTGCTTTGTAATCTGCTCTAATTCATTTCTTTTAACCTTCCTGCTGATGAGGCTGTTGTGTAACAGACATTGAAGGCCAGAGCTTGTGTTGCTTCAGCGCTTAAGTCACTGCTGGGAGTACTATTATGATGGGGACAGTCAAAAGAAATATCTGTTCAGAAGGACAGAGGTGAGATGTTTGAATGAGGAGAGATGCTCCTTACTGGCTTTAACGTAGTTAGCAGCATGGAGTAACAACAGGAACCTGGCCATGCAGGTTCAAGCTCTGGTTCCACAAGACCGTGACTGGAGACGGCAGTAAGCCTCAGTGGGACAGCTGGCAGCAGAATTTTCACTCTCAAGACTCAATGGAATGACCCAGGTGCACAGCAGTGTACCCTGAATGTTACGTGGACTACTGTCTTGTCACTGAAACGCTCCTGCTTCCAGGGAGCACCATAACCCTTCTCCTTTAGAGTCCTGGTTGACTATTTCTTTCTCCGTATCCACGTTTTGTTTGCATTTGAAAGTCTGCATGGTGGTCGGGCAGGAAGTGCTTTCATGTAATGGTTCCATTAAACGAAAGGTTTTTGAACAGCAGGAGAAATTACTGATCCTAACTGGATCAAAATGAGGGATTTGGGTGGCAGAGGGTGCCCTAGCGTAGCCTTGACAAGGAGGGAAGCATTGTGTTGTTCTTGCTGTTGGTATGCCCTTCTAGAATGGGAATGCTTTCTGAGCGCCAGCTATGCTCTGTGGCTGGGGAGTCTCTGGCTTGCAAACTCATCACCGTTTGGCTGAGAACTGGTGCTCCAAGGATCTCTGTTTGTCCCTAGTGGTATCTGCAGCAGCTCTGATACTGGGAGCACGGAAGAGAGGCACTGTCTGGACTTCAGTGGCAGTGAAATTGTGTATGTCAGTGTGTAAGCGGAACATTAGAGTTCAGCCCCAAAGGTTCCCTTTCAGGACATCTATATGATTGAAAGTAGGTGTCCTTGCTGCTACAGTGCTGCTCTTTTTTTTTTCCCCAAAAATGCCATCTCCCATGGAATCAAAGCCAGAAGTATTTTTGCTAGTTATTAATTAACAAGGGGAGAAATCACTTGTTCTGTGAAATTCTGCAGGTTCTGTGTGAACCTTTAGACATCTCAGTAGCTTAATCCACTCCCTGTCTTTCCCAGCCCAGACTCTGGTGTGGAGTGGTGCAGGGTTTGTTTGTTACAGTGTTTAGATCTCAGCTCTCCTTGAAAAATAAAAACCAAAATCAGTTCCAAGTGGCTGAACTCCCCAGGCCACCTGTGAAAGCTGCAGTCCTGCAGCATTTCAGCCCTTTTCAGTTCTGCTATGCTTTGCTTGATCACAATCTGCAAAATAACTACCTTCAGACAAAACAAACACAAGATTATTTTGCATTTGCATCTTTATTCTACAACACAAGCAACATAAATAGTTTATAACTTTTTTTTGTTTTAAAATATTTCCATTTCAGAATTCAGTCTGAACAAAATATACACAAAATACAATTTGCAAGCCAGCTTACAGTGACTTCCTGACCAATGGACACTGAAGAACCAAACAAAGCAGCACAACGGAACGCAGCAGATAATAAGAGGGTGTTTTTCTAAAGAATAGGAGAAAGGTAGAGGGAGGAAACATGAATGAAACTGGGGAACTGCAGCTAGGTATGAGCTCCGTAGAAGGTAAATCCAGTGTAAGAACTCTAGACATTTACAGTCTCTCTTAAAAACAGTAGTGGCTCCTCCTGAATATACAGCTATAGAGATGAAATCCTGGGAATAATGCTTTGTAGTAAAATGCTTTCTATGGTAGCCATCATCATGGAAATAGAATTTGCTTTTTATTTTGGAATAGGAAGAATCAGATCTTTGGCAAAATGGAGTGTATACTCCCTTTGGCTTTCTATCAGTTTTCAGCTCTGGTCAAAGGGCCCATGGAAGTAAGTTTGCGGTATCGTAAATAATGACAAAAATGGAGGTGAGGGGAACTGAAAAGAAGGTGCTCCCTGCTGTCACTTCATACTTTCAAACCTCTTACTCCCATCTGCTCCAGGAAATGGTGTGCAGTGCAGGGCTTTGCTACGACACGGCTTGGCCCTTCCTGGCAGCACTTCCTTTGGTATCAAGTCGTGCTTTCTTCCAGAGCTGGGGGCTCAGGAGCCACGGCCTGACTGTGGAGGCGGTATTTATCCCTTGCTGAACCGCTAGCTCAGCTCTCCTGCTTGAGTTTGCTTCCTGAGGAAGCATGGCATTTCGCCACAGACTACACTAAGCAAAGGTGTGAAAAGGAAATAGGGTCTTAATGCTCCATGGATGGAAATACCTAACTACCTTTTGATAAGTGAGATGTTGAGTTGCAAGAATTGAAACAGATCCTCCTTCCACTTTTTTCTTAACAAAAAATGCCTTCCATAAACCCAGTCCCCTGAAATGATGTGGCAGGGGAGAGTAAGCAAACCTTTGCTTGTGAATTTGCCAAAAATAAAGAGGATTTGAGGGATCTGGTCCCACAGGCAAGCTCATTATTGCATTAATCCAGGATCATGCAGCGTAGCTCCACTGATATCCAAAGTCAGAATTAGGGCATTTCCTCTTCCCTCTGCTTCTAGCTCTCAACTTGGACCTCTCAGCATTAAGTGAAAAGAATGATGCACACTTACTCTAGATGCTTTGTTATTTTCTTTTTAAATAGCCAGCCTGTCGTGTTTGTCCAAAGCTGTTTAGTATGAAATGAAACCATAGTTAGTATCGCATATAAGGTGTATGTTGAGGGGCAATAGTGGAAACAACACAAAGAGGAGGTGAGATTTCTTCCATGCAACTGTACAACTTCCTGGAGACCCAGGTGTGTTGCTGGTGAGGGCTGCTAATAGACCCTTATGTTGTATCCCTACAGAAGCTCAGCTCAAAATGGGGAGGCTCAGAGAAGAGGGGTCAATAGCTGCCAGATGTTATCTACATTGCATAAAACCCAACACTTGTGCTTCTGTGCTATGGTAAGTTGGTCCTTTTATACTGAAGGAGAAGGTATACGTATTTTTAAATTGATGGTATTGCATCAATTTCTTCAAAGAATTGTGGAATGATCAGAAATTGAGGAAAAAGAGATCAACTATCTATCTAATTTCGTATGCCATGCTTACCGCTATAAACAGATCTTCCCAGAAGTGATTATAACCAGAATGATTAAATTGCTTGCTTAAGCATATTCTTATCATACCTCCACAAAAATAAGACATGGGAAAGGAGGAGTTGGTTTTGTTTTGTTGAATTAAAAACAGTTTATCACTCAGTAATAGCATTTCTCGAATGAATTGCTAAAAGTGAAAACAGCTACATTCCGCATGCTCAGTTTCCAACTAAGCTTGTAAACAGGAGCTGGTTAGAAATGAAGGCTTGCTATGGTTGGCTTCTTGCACATTAAAATTGGATCTGTGCAACAGTAAAGGTTCTAGTCTGGGGGCAGTGTGATGCACGAGAATTGTGCTGGCTCTTGTGGATTTTCAGGAGTGAGGTGTATAAAGGACCACAACAGAGAAAGTGATAGCAGAAACTATATAGGACTTTCCCCTTCCTGAGAACTTGTATGCAGGAGCTGAAGGATTCAAGGACTGAGTTCAGAGTATAAATATTTCCACTACTAACAACAGCTTGGGCATTCTGAGAGTGGGCCTGAGCCGAAGCAGAAGATGGCAAGTGCAGGCAACACACACAGCTGGACCTCTCTACTTGTTAGCCTGTTCGACACTCAAGTTTCATACCGGTCCTGCACTGAGCTCTGAAGTGGAGATACCACCACTGAGATACTACTATATCCAGAGCAAATGGAGATTACATATGGCAACACAGGGTATTTAGAGGTGGGAATTACCTCTTGGGCAGATGAGGACTCATCAGTGAATTTTACAGTAAAATTAAACAGAACCTGAAGCTCAAATTAAAGGCAAAGTACCTTACCAGATCAAGCCACAGGTGAAAACTATGCTTGGTCTTGACAGGATCCAGCTGAACTCCAGAGGAAGTGTACTGTTTTATCTGTGATGAGACAAAAGCTGTGTTCCTGCGTTTAGTGTTTTACAAGAGGAGTTCTTCCCAGGTCTATGTAATCCTTTCTCTAATAATTTTTACTGGATGCTGAGTGAAGTCAATTATTCTAAAGTAAGCCTCTCTTCTAGGAGAGCATTAAATATTAACATCCTGATGAAAGCAGGTTAACCAGGAGATAAATGTTCTGATTCAACAGCAGTAGGTTCTATGCTGTTGTTACCTTGCACAGTGGGTTACAGGGCTACTAGTAAGAGTCTGAATGCGTTAAATGAGAAAGATGTGTGGAGGGCTGCTTTGTGCTGCTGGATGTGCTTGGGGTGGTCAGAGCAGGGAGCTAGTGCCCATACCCTTCCCTGGGACCATTCTGTGCAAGTTCCTTCTCTGGGCTAGCAGCTTTAGGCCAAGTGGCTGAAAGTATGAATGAAACAGAGCACACGGGCCTATGAAATGGTGACTTCGCACTCAGCATTTTACTTCTTCTGGACATTAGGAAATACTACTTTTCTGAAAGAGTGGTCAGGCGCTGGAACGGGCTGCCCAGGGAGGTGGTTGAGTCACCGTCCCTGGAGGTGTTCAAGAAACGTTTAGATATAGCACTGGGAGACATGGTTTAGTGGTGTTGTTGCTGGTAGGTGGATGGTTGGACTAGGTGATCTTGTAGGTCTTTTCCAACCTAGCTAATTCTATGATTCTATGATTCTTTGGGGCTCGCTCACGTCTATGGCTAAACTAGCAGAAAAGAACCCGATGAACCGACTCCGCATGTTGCTCTCAGATTAACAGTTCCTCAAGTGGTGGTAAGCTGTTCTCACCTGCTTACCATTTCACACAGAAGGAAAAGGAAGAGCAGCATCTGCTAAACGTTGCTCATCTAAAGCCTGCTGCTACAAAGATTCCTTTGTACTCATCCCATCCTTTTACATGATATTTCTGGAAAGATGCAGTTACTTGTGTCCTCATACGGTTTCCTAAGGGAGGGGTATGGGAGAACAGAGGCACAGAGGGTGACAATGGGCACTTAGTGCATAATTTGGAAGGAGAAGTTTAAAATGCATTGCAGTACAGCAGTGTTTTGGTCAAGCAGCTAGCTAAGCAGGTAACACTGGGCTATCCACTGTTCAGGTGCCTGACTGGGGGCAGGCATTTCATTCCTAGAGCTTCTCTTTGTGATTTACAGGTAACATGTAACCACTGTGTTTCCTAGATAACAGGCCCCTTTCTGGAATCCTCAGTGACTCCCTTGGTACTGCTATCAGCTTTACTTCTCCAACAGAAATCAAGGATTTGCTTCAGTTTTAGGTAAGCACAGTGAAGACCTCAATCCCCAAAATGAGCATATAATGAAAAATAGCACATTTGAGTGTCCTCGCATACAGGTGTGTATTCTGATTCTGGTTGTTGCCTAATTAATGTCCTACTTTAAAAGCAGTTCTGTATAGATGCCAAATAAAAAGATTAACAAAACATAACCACCCTCCTACTCAACCTGAAGGTGTGTAAGAAAGACACGGCAACAGAAACCTAGCAATATGCTAAGGGCTTGGTATACAATCTCACCTGTCCCCGGGGAAATATTCCATCTGTTGGGAAAACTGACAATTGATAGTATTATTAAATTACTTATTTATAGTCAGTGCATGTAGTAAGAATGAGTTGTTTTTAAGGAATTTTTGATGTTCCTGAAACAGTTCTGCAAGTGACGTTCTGAAAGAAAGGGAAACAGTGTGACTGACACCGCAGAGTAATATAGGACAAAGTGTTCCCCACACAAAAGTGTAGCAGTTGGCAAATGGGGAGTGAGTGAGGGAGGGCAAAGGCAGGACGACAGTGGCAGACTCTTAGTAAATGCATCGGCTTGGGTGATGGCTATTCAGTAGGTTTTTTTTGGCTGACCTTCCATTTTTTCAGGTTCAAGATGCTAAAAATAGTTAGTTGTGCAAAGTCAAGGACTGACGTAAAAAGATGACATTTTAGAGGATGCAGGGACCGAAGCTGTATATTTAGTTGGTATGCACATTTTAAAAGCCTTGGGAGAACATCGTTAAGAGATCACCTAAGGTTTAATTAGTTCTGATAAATTATTTAAACATCTAATCAACAAATGATGTAGTATAGGAATACAAGTCCCAGGGGCTGTGACATAATTTGTGAAGCAAAGTAACCCTTCACTTGTCCAGTGTGAACAGCATCACATATGTATTTGACAATACAGTAGTCAATCCTTCCACTTCTCCCCCTGTTAATAATAGTGGCAGACTGTAGTAGTCCTTACAGAAGCACTGCACAGAGGGGGAATGTACCTATATGAGACTCTGTTCCCTCCCTGTTTACTGCAGCAGATAAGAAAGGGGAGAGAAACAGAAAAGTTAGTTACCTTCTTTTCAGACTTTTCCATCTTGATTAACCTCAGTGTAGAGCAATAGGCTAAGTTTAATGTAAGGTGTAAGGGTCCTGGCTACAGTAGTTCTAGTAGATGCTTAAGTCAGCTTAGCTGCAGTGTTGCTTTAGCTGGAGGAACACTTCACTCTGTTGTGAGTGCTGGATACTGGCATGTAGGCTGGCAGTAGCTTTGCTCTGTGGTGTGTCTTCCCCTCTAGCTTCAGAGGAAATAGCAAAACAAACTTCCCTGCAGCCTTTCAGAGAAATTATACACGTGGAAAAATGGTCACCTGTGGTCATAGCTGAAGTAACCAAGGTGGTGCTGTAGAGAAGGCAGCTTGACAGTGCCTTTTTTTTCTCCCAAGCATTATTCCACAAGGGTAATGAAAGGATGAATAGCCTGTGCTTGGTTCACCCATTTAAGACCAGAGATACTTTAATAATCACTCACTAGCTACCTGGAATGTGACCAGATTTCAAAGGCTCTTCTCGGAGCAAAACAAACTTCAACCTTCTTCAGTGAGCAAGGCATACAGTATTGCAATAATCTTTATTTGGCTTTCCTCTCTCATGCTAATTTCAGAATGGAAAAAGTTATTCTGAACAACTGCCACCTTTTTGATTATTTTTAGTTATACAGGGCTTGCTTGCCTGGTTTGACATCCATATGACAGTTCCATTCATAGCTAATTACAAGTGTGCAAGTTTACCTAGAGTTTGATGTGGCTCCTACTGTTGTAAATTTTAATTTAAGTGAAGGTTACTGAAATGTATTTTGCCTTTAGGTACCAGCCTGATTTACTGGCAGACTCTGGGGTCGTTCCAGACCTCCTGGACACATTCATGCTTCGCCTCCTCTGCTAGTATGAGTGAAGGACACACAGTCTCAAGCAGATAGGGGATATACATTGACAAGCTCATTGTTTCTTAATTTCTCACCAACAAATAGGCAGTTAATGAACCCCAAATACCTCTTTGCTATATATCTTGGCTGTCTTCTCCCCTCTGAAACAGAGCACAGCTAGTTTAAATGATGATATCGTAGACACGGCCCACTCTTCCCAGCCATTCCCGTACTGCCTGACGGACACGGATATCTGTCACGTGGCAAGTCAGCTGGCTGATACATGGGAACACTGCTGGCTGGAGGGCTGTGAAAGTTTGGTCTGGCAGGGCCTGAATCTGGTTGAGAACTGTCAGCACCATGTTGGTCCATGCCTACAAACAAATTGGATACAAAAAAAAGACTCTTTAGAAGACCTTTCTATATAGAGGAGTCCCTCAGTTGAGGCAGAAAAAAAAAGCTTTCTCATCATTGCAGCTTCATGAAGAGGGCCGAATAATGCCAGCGTATTAATTTAATGTTAACTGTGTCTACATAATTCAGTGCTGTATGATGCCATTTGACTTTGTATTTCACATATCATGATCACTCTTCATTACCTATTATCTCCTCCAGTAGCAAACAAAGACTTCCAAATTTAATGCTTTCACTGATGTGCTTACTCGGACATGCAAATTGCAAGTTCCTATTTAGCAACAGAGCCCAATATTTCTGCTTTGGAATTAACAAAAAGCTTCTTAGATACAAAAGCGTTGCAACAAGTACCCCCACATTTTCAGAAGCCCTAGGTAGGCTGGAGCCTATAGCAGTAAGCAAAGAGTTCACTGTTGGTTGTTTTTAGCAATGTGCAGCTTTGGCCCCAGTCACGGAAGAGCTCTCAGAAGCTGTGCTGGTATATGCCTGATAATACCTCCCCTAAAGATTGATTTTCTTTTCATGGGACAGAATGAGGTTTTTATCACTGCCAGCTGATGAAATATTCAGTCCTCATCATGATGATTTCTTTAGTTAAGGAAGACATTTTATGAAGAGACTATAATTATAGTAATAAAAGCAACAGAAAAATATTTTAGGTATGTTTTAAGTTATTGCCATTATTAGCATTCTGTAAGTGTCCTACCTGTATCTGGGCCTCGGCATCCCTAACAGATATATTCAGGGAGCTGACTGTGGATCCTGAGCGTGGTCTCTTCTCTTGTCTCAGGATCTCTGGGCCAGCACTGAATGAATGCCTCATTTGACCTTGGTCTATAAGATGTTGTGGCCGCTGGAGTATGGGTGAGTCCTGCCCTCTGGAGCCCAGGAGCTCCCCTTTCTTCTCCACTTTGACCTCTTTGGTGAAGGATGTCATGGCCTGCTGCTGCTTTCTTTTCTTGTATTCTGTCATGAACTTAGAGATGGTTTTGTCAGTGGCTATGGTGTAGATCTTGTTGCCAGCATTCTCCCACCATTCCTTTTTCCTGTTTTGTTCTTTTTTCTCTGGTTTAGGACTTGAGAGTGGGGGAAGTAGCAGCATTTCTCCACTTCGTGGTGTTAGGCTCTCTCCCAGTTGGTCCCTTATTTGACTCCGGTCATCCTCAGATGGAGTGTCCTTCCCAGACTGCCCTCCAGTTGATGGGGTGGAGGTTTCTGAGTGAAAGGATGGTAAAATGAAGAATGGGTCACCTTTGAACACGGGAGGCTCCTCTACGTTATTCTCCAGGTCTAGGTGCATCTGGATATAGTTGTTGCACAGTTCCATGCAGAGCTTATGAAGCCGCTTGATCAGCCATCCCCAGTCCGCATTGCTGACAGGCTGTACGCTCAGAGATGGTATTCGAGCCCTCCACTGTCTCTTCTCTTTTCCCCGGGGGGGACTGACCTGAGCAGTTTCTTCAAAAATGTCTTCGTCTTCTGAAGAGCACTGTTGTGATGAATCAGTGCTTCTCTCATCGTCTTCAAAGAGGATCTTCTTCACTTGCTCTGCAGTGATGTTCTCCTGGTTTGTCAGGATAGCGCAAATCAAAGCATGGAAGTAAATATTGAAGCTCATTGCTGACTGGCGATACAAGTTGGCAGCTCCGCTAATGCCAGATACTTTTTTCAGCAAGCACTTCAACCCAGGTCTGGTGTCAAACTCCCTGGCTGTTCTATAGGAGTCCAGCAGTAAGTCAAAGATGACAGCCAAGTTTTGCATGGAGATGTACCTGAGAAAACCAGCCAGCTTGTTTTCTGGTACTTGTATTGTCATTTTCTCCTCCAAGTTAGAAGGGCCTTTGACAAATTCTTCCAGTAGGATGTCATATAAATTCTGGAGCAGAACTTGGTGTGACAGCAAGCTCACTACTATTGTCCTGAAAGGAATACTTGGTAAACCAAGCATAGGAAGAAAAAAAAAATATGATTGTATGTTATACTTATGCTAGAAGTACGGGACTACTTCATGTTTTAGAATCTAATATGAAGGAAGAATTTGAAAAGCCAAAATTTTAGAGCCTTGTTACAAAGAATTGGACGAAGATGAAGTTGTCTAGTATGGTTTTTCAGCCTTCCTAGATGGGATAACACCTGCATGTGTTAAGAAAAATAACTGACCACAGAAAGAGCATTAATGGAACTTCGCAGAGACAGTATTAAAAAAAGCTCTACTATTTATTCATTTATTTATTTTTATTATTATTTATTTAAATACTCTGTATTTTGACTTCATGGTAGCTACAGGTGCTTTTAGTATTTTCAGATTGCTGTAATTAAAGAATTTGTTAACACACAAATTATGCAGCACTTTTGCCCTTGGCCCCTGAGTACATTTTCTATTTTTGTTGTTGCTGAACTCAAAGCTAAGAATCATCCTTAAGACTCCTTCACTGGCATTTCAGCAAACCTTTACTTTGCCATGATAAATTGAGGCTTGAGCTGGTTTACCATTTGCTTTCTGTTTCCAATAATGCCAGTGGTATATCTCAAAAATAAAACACAAAGAACCAACCAACAAAAAAAAAAATCTTCAAAAACATCAGCAGTGCAATGGAACATGCAAAAAAGCTTAAATCTTGATGAATATTTGCTCTTAAGACTTCAA
Source organism: Numida meleagris (assembly GCF_002078875.1). Classification (NCBI taxonomy): domain Eukaryota; kingdom Metazoa; phylum Chordata; class Aves; order Galliformes; family Numididae; genus Numida; species Numida meleagris. The sequence goes on from NC_034411.1 coordinate 53,985,423, forward strand.
CTTGGACACTGAGATCCTAGCCCTGTTTCTTACATGTAATACTGGGTGATTCTCTCCTGTTGGACATTGTGAGCTGTTCTAGATCTCACTGATTTTCTTATTTGCACAGGGAACATGTGAACAGCAAACTCCCCCAGACAAAGTTTTCAGGTAATTTACTAATAAGTAATATTGGCAGGCTTACAGTCAGGGGAGGTTAAGAAGAAGGGGTGGATTAGATTATAGTTAAAACAAGACATTGGCATCTTGCAGATTAAAAATTATGCACTGTGAAGCCCATTTTACGTTAGTAATTGTAAACAAGTCTGCATCAGATTAAAGCTGTGATATTTTAAATAGGGTCAGTGCATAATATGTACTTGTTTTGACTTAGGGAACTATGAGGGATCACAGTTTAAGTTGCATTATTACTAGGTGAGGAGAAGACTTTTCAGTTTGCTTGCAATACTGAAGTTTTAGGTCGAAGTAAAATTTCAGGTAACATAAGATGTTCAATTATTGACCTCTAAAATTCTGGCATAAAAATTAACCTGTTTTCATAAAAAAACTTTCAGAAGTGTTTTCGAAGTACTAAAACAAAATACCTAGATTATTTTCCAGTTTTTTTTTGAGAAATTCTATCAAAATCTATTTTGAGAATGCAATATTAAGAGTTAAAACATCTCTTCTTCTAAGTCAATCTTTGTCCTTATGTTAATTGATTTGTAAAGCCAAACAAATGGTCCTGATTTAAAAAAGAAAGGAAAAAACCCCAAAAACTAGAAGAGACAATCCTCAGACTTTTGAGGGCCTGGCATATATGTATAGAAGCTGTTGGGCAGAAAGAACAGCACTCCCACGGTTAGCTTATCTATGTCAGCTCGCTTACTTACTATAGCTATAGCTGTCAGTGCTGATACAGTGGTTGAAATTAAGTCTGATTATCTAACAGCAGTACAATCTTGATGATTAATACATACATTGGAGCTCCTTGTGGGGAATTAGTTTTCTGTTGTAAAAATCATGAGAGGCTCTGACTCAGAAAAGCTCTTAAGAGCACACAGAGTTAAACGTGTGCTTGATTTCAAGAGACTAACTCCATTCCAAAAGGAGGAGCAGTATGGAGATCTGCTTTCTTCATAATAACCATTAAGGAAATTTACAAGGACAATTCAAAGTACTACGCAATTTAAAAAACAAAACAACAACAAAAAAACCCAACAAAAACTAGAACAGAACTATAGGTGAAAACACGATGCCAAAGCTGGTTAAGGACAGTATTTTCTTATTCTGAAGAAAGTTTGGACCTGAAGCATATCGTTACTTTTTAGGAAGAAGAAAAGCTCCCTTACCCCAGCTTCCTGTGAAACGATGCAGATCAGGGAAACAAAAGCAAAAGGGAGAAGAGAAAACTCCACTAAGGTTAAAGTAAAACTTCAGAGGCCACAGTTACAAGCATGCAAGACTGGCATATTACTGTGCTGCTAGCAAGTAATATGATAAACAGTGACACAGTCAACTTTTCATCCCTGTTTTGGTGAAAAACGAGTATTGCTGGGGTAATACTTCCCCATCAGGGAATACACTTTTTGCAGTTGTTAGACAAAGACTTGTGTGAGACCATACAGAGTTTGTATTAATTGCAAACTTTATTTGTTTAAAGACAAGCTTCTTGCTTGCATGGTCTTTCTTCCTGTCCATCCAAGGAAGGGCCATCACATTTTGACTCCCAGTTACATGCAATAGTTCACTTTTGAATGAGCATACCTGAAGTGTTTCAGTAGCAGGTTTGGTATCTGGTATAAGACTATTTTATATCATGTAATATATACCTTGCAATATAAACACAAACCCTGAATGCAGCACTAATTCTTGGCCCTGTGATACCATAGTGGTTATTCAAACAACCAAGTGCAAGCAAAAAGAAATTTTCTTTGGCAGGATAAGACTAAGTCATGCAGATGCACAGTTTTCTGAGGTGGTAAAATATAAAAGGTTTCCTTTAAAAATAAAAAGTGCCAAGCAAAAATGAAAGTTCCCTAGACTAGTATGTTGACAGCGTTGAAGTTTTTCACGTAGCCTCTTTATACTCCTCCAGATTACCCATTAGCCTATTTCAACCTTCTTATTCCAATAATACTGAATTTAAAAGACCAGTAAGTGTAGCAGAAATTATTTCATTTGCTAGGTATCATTACAAATACAACAGCACTTTGAAAGCTTTCTCCAAACTGGTATTTTTATAATCTCAATATGAGAAAGGTTTTCCTAGTATTTCCTATGAGAATTCTTTTCCTAGTTTCAGATACTTACTTCCCTTTACTATAAAGCTTTGTGTGGCCTCCTTCAGGTATTTGCAACCTACCAACTCTTACTATCCACTAGAAGTTTTTTTGAGCCCTGTAGAGAGGCATAGCCTCTGTTCTCATCTCTGCCAGCCTGACAGTAATTTTGCCTTGCACTTAATAACACAGTGTTTTCCTGAGAAGCTATTTTACCTTCTCTGGGTATGCCCATTTGGTTTCTTATCTGGTGGCAGGTCAATGACGAGCACACACGACTGGGCATGTTCGAACCCTTCCTTGTTGCTAGGGGTCTTTGGGGAGCACTGGGTCTCCAGCATGAAGACCTAGAAAATGACAAATTACATAAAACATTTAGGTTCACTTGCAGTGGGTCCATGGAGGGGCTGACAGCAGAATTTGTGAATTGTGACAGATCTATGACAACTTATTTTACAGGATGCACAAAGAGACAATAGACACCTAATTTGTAGTTACTTGGGAGGGAAGCAGGGAAACAACTCTCAATTGCCATAGCTTTGTTTCATAGCTTAGTAGATGTGTTAAATCCCTGATGAGAAGAACTCAGGCTGTGCCTTTGAGGGGTGTCTCCTAGAGAAGCCTAACTGTTCCATTTCTCACTTTTACGAGCTTTGCCTCTCCAGAAATTTTATTTTAAAACACTTTTTCTATTCAAATAAAATCTGCCACTCCCACATTGTTTGTGATCACAAACCCTGAATATCTGAGACATCTCAGATTTTCAAGCAGCATCAGGAGATGATTAAGTTAGAAACTGACATCAAACATCTGTTGGCTCTTTTAATCCAGCTGCTTACCCATGCAGAAACTGCTATATAATGCTGACAATTTAAAGGTACCCTGTAGGTCATTAAGTCCAGTTTGCTGTATTTCAAGGAACTTGTTTCATATAAACACTTTCTCAAAATGAAAAACATTCAGTGTAGACAAAAGAATCCTGAGAAGGTTTTCTTCCAGACTACTTTGCTGATTAGGAGTTAGTGATGACTTTTAAATCATTTGTTCCACGTCAACATTACCTTCTAACTCTCAATAATCTTCTTCTCTCCAGTCTATACCCATGTATTTATAGACATACAAAAAAAAGTATATTCCTCTTCAAACTCTCATTTGATGGGTTGAACAAATCTAGTTTTCTAACGTAACATCACAGTACCTGTTCTAATGTATTTTGTTTGCCCTTTTTATCATTCTTAACAAGATAGTCAGAAATGCATATGACGTTCTAGATGAATATTCACAGTGACACTATTTCTCTTTTTCTATCAGAAAGGCTTCCACTGATGTATGTTACAACTGCCTTTTTTAAAGCTATACTACACAATAGGCTTGTAGTCCTGATCAGATAGCTGTGCATCTACCCCCTGCCATGCATTCTCCCTAGTGCCCATTTACAAGGTAAGTTCTAATATTTTTGTTTCTAGTTTTCATTGCTTTTTCTCACTACTACTGTTAGATAAATAAATGATAGCCTAGGGATGAGGAAGTCTCATTCGATTTGCTCATAGGGTTTGTGAGGACGGTTGTGTTAAAAACATGCTCAAAGAAAAACCCCAAGTTTAAAGACTTCTCCAACCTTCCCTGAAATGTCAGTCTCTACCTGTTGTGCCATGGCTCTGATTCTCCAATATTCAGCTTCAGCACTCGGCGAGAGGGAGGGGGCTGCCACCTTCACTTCACAGGCGTCTCCACTAAAGCTTTCAGAACCACTGTGGAAATAGCCCAATAGGTTCTATAGAGAAACACAACATCAGACTTTCACTGTGCGTTAAATTAAGTCAGTGATTGTAGAACTGCTGAACCTCCTCATGTGTAATACAAAATTCAGAGTGGGAGTGATCTCTACCCAGTACGGATCACCTGCTATTCAGCATTCAGTGTATTTGATGCAAATGCATCACAACAGCTTGGGTAGTGGTGTATTAAAGGGAATTTTTTGTCACAAGGTGGCGAGCTGAGAAATAATCTATATGGAGCATGCAGCAACAGGATCAAGTAAGCAACTTTGTCTCGATCTACTTTTAACCAACTGAGAAGAAGAGCTGGAACAAAAGGTAAGGATCTTCTGATTTCTTACTCGTGGGGCAATTTAAAGTTAGTGATGACTGTTGTCTGTAACATGCTTCAAAAAAAATGATTTCAGCTTCCACTGTTGATCCAATGCCTTTCATTGTGAGTAAATTATTAAACAACAAAAGCTACAACATAATCTTCTTTTCCAGCCTCTGTATCCGAAAACTTATTTGTGTGTGTACATGCGTATGTGTGACAACCTGTCAAAAGACAGGATCTATAATTAGTTTTGACCGTCAGCAAAAAGGCAGTTTACCTTTACTGGCTCCAGAGTGGCAGAGAATGCATCCTGCAAGGCACAACATGCAAGCCTCCACATCTCTTCAGTAAAAACAGGTCCTGCTGTCACTAATACATACCTACAAGTAGGCACATGGGAAAACATTACCATAAGAAAGAGCTGAACAGTTCTCACCTGTAATGGGAAAAGGTTGAAAACTGAAGAAATAGGCCCACTCAGTAACTAGTTAATGATATTCAGTCTCCTAAGAATTAATAGTTGTTATCCTGACCCATTTTTTGATATGACTGAATCTCTAACTAACTGCTTTTTCTTTGATTTCCTTCTCAAGTAATCCTCTCCCAGAGAAGAACCATATGTTCCCTAAGTATATAATGAAATGTTTATTTTGACTATGCTTGCAATAAACTGAAGACTGTAAAGATATCCACTACATCCAAAGACCTGTGAATTCCTACAGAAAGCCTCCTAATTATTTTTCCTAAGGATTAATTATTGACTAACTGTATATACGTACTGTACAAGTATATTTACAGGAACATGACACACATAGCAATGTCCAAAACTACAGGTTCTGAAGCAGACAGAAAACAGTTTTAAAAAAAAAGGCTACTAAGTCTGAAATAGAGATACATTGTAGACTTCCTCTGAGATGCTAGCTAAATTAGTAAGTCCACAAGTACTTCAAAGATACTGATATCCTTTTTTGAATATGCTAACAGAGTGAAGAGGTTGTTACCTGATACAAGAGCAGCCAACTCTGGAAATAATTTCTGTTGGTTCTGCTACACAGGCAACCAGCAACTTGAAAAGATCTTTTAGCATAGTATTGATCATATTTTCATAACCAATATCTGTAAGGAAAAGACACAGACTGGTTTTATTTAGCATCATTGCCTTTGCATTATAATTAAAGACAAACAGTCTCGCTATGCTTTCTCCAATTCAGAGACTTTGCAAAATCAATTCTTTTTATGCAGATATCTGTAGAGTTCAATTTTAAAAACATGCATTACATCCTACTGAAATGAGAACAGTCCTTTTGAGGTTAACAACATAAAATGTCTAGACTTCAGTTGTACTGGAGAAATTCTGTTAGCTTCTGTTTCTGAATGCTATAGTACTTTAACATCAAAGTCTCGTTGTCTTCTTTTGGAAAGTGTAATAAGCACTGTGATGATATAATTTTGAAGATAGCCCTTATCTGAGCAAGACGCTAGACTAAATAACCTCCACAAGTCTTGCAAGTTGTATTTTTTCATAATTCTATTTCTTTTTAAAAGAGAAAACAAACAGAAATTCCTAACCCTCCTCCTCTTGTTTTAAACTTGAGCAACCAGAAAGAAATGAAAACATCTCCCCAAGTCGCTATTCAGTAACATGCCACCAATGACTGTCAGGAGATTTGATGGTGTTAGGACGTACCTGAGTGTATGAAATTTTGAATATGCTCCACTACGAGTTCACAAGAAAGGCCAATGGCATGCTTGAAATTAGCAGATGCCACATCCCAGTAAGAATGATCACCATGGCTGCGATGGAGCCAAAGGGACATCGTGGGAAGAAGAAGATGTACAACTGCATAAATGCCAAATCCTGGGCCTTAAAATAAACACAACGGTGGTTGTATATTTTTGCGTTCAAAGCCTACATTCAAGATATTTGTTAATTCATTCCAAGCTTGAGGTCAGGGGTGATTCTAGAAAAGGCAGGTTCTGAAACTTTTTTATGGGTTAAGAGAGGGGCACAGTTGTAGGCTTAGCTGTGAGTTTAGTTTTAGTTGGGACTACATGAATGTTTACCTAACTGTGAATCTCCTGTGCTGCCCAGGAGGTCTACAGGACTGTACAATCTTATCAGTTTCCTTTACTTCAAGCAAATGCTTTCTGTACCCAGGACACTTCCAGAATACTGCACCTCTTTATTTGTGCATGCAGAACTTCAACGTACTCCTACAACATGCCTTCTGTCACCATAAAACAATAGGCTAACTGGAACCACAAATCCCATTCTGAGAAAATTCCATTGTATTTGAATATGTCTGTGCAGCTCTAGCATGAAGAGCATTGCACTTTATAGATGTGGGTTAGGATTCTAGGAGGGTCAGGCTGCGGCTCCAGTAGCTTACAGTTTATCAAGTCCTTTAATTACCAGGTGTCTTGGCAACATCCCGCAGCAATTCAAAGAGCAGATCCAGAGTAGGAGGTTGGTGCTGGCGGGGACAGTTGGATATGGCAGTTGTTAATTCTTCCAGCAGAATAATCCAGACATTGATAAGACCTACAAGTAAGGAAACAAAGATTAAAAAGCAGTGTGAGTGATACTGCATTGACCACCCTAACTTGCCCGCAGAAAGTGATGGAGACTAAGAAATTAATTAACTTAAAGATTCACTGCTGCTGTATAATCATGGAGGGCAATATCAATTTTTGAATAGATTTTCTCCTTTTCCCTTTAATTAAGTTTCATGTTTTGTCCCACTCTTCCTCCTCCACTCAGCTTTTTCTGGTCTAAGTTTGCTACTCCCACTAGTCCAGTTCTTGTTTTTTTTTTTTTTTTAATGTATTTTAAAGTCTTGATTGACAAGTTAGCCAATGAAAATTGAATCTTCTAGTTCTTTCTTAAAAACCTTATAAAATGCAAAGTCCAGTAATGAAATGAATTTTCTTCTGAAGTGTTTTACAAAAGGTGCATGGAGATGTGGTCCCTGTCCAAACAAAATACTCAACCCTTTCTAAAGGCTTTGAATTGCCCCTACAAAAAGACTCAACTAGGCTAAATAACGTGTTTTATTTACACTTTGAAATTTCAATTGGAAAAATTAAAACTGTAAAAATGCATAGGAAATCCTGCAAGCAGTTCAGTTGTATGTGAGACGCATAACCCTAAGGGATCTCACTAGTACTGCAAATCCGCCCAGAATGGTTTGTACCTGTTTTGTACAGAATTATTTAATTATCTTTCTAAGGAAGGAAACAGCACAACTCACTCAGCACTCAGTAAATGTGGTTATCTTCAAATCTGGAAGAGGTGAGAAACATTCTCTTTTAGCAACCTTTTGAAGAGTTTGGCATGGAATCAAAGACAGTACGAAAATACACCGCACCACCCTACGGCAAAATAGGCTAAAATGTTTTGCAGCATCTTGGAACTGACTTTTCATAGAATCACAGAATGACCAAGTTTGGAAAAGATCTCCAAGACCATCCGATCCAACTGTCCATCTACCACCAATATTTCCCAATAAACCATGTCCTTCAGTACAACATCTAAATGTTTCTTAAACACCTTCAGGGACAATGACTCAACCACCCCTGTGGGCAGCCCGTTCCAGCACCTGACCACTCTACTGGAGAAGAAATTTTTCCTAGCAACCAACCTGAATCTCCCCTAGAGCAACTTGAAACCATTCCCTCTAGTCCTATCACTAGCTACGTGTAAGAAGAGGCTGACCCCCACCTTGCCACAACCTCCTTTCAGGGAACTGTAGAGAGCTGTAAGGTCTTCCCTGAGCCTCCTCTTCTCCTGACTGAACAATCCCAGTTTCCTCCGATGCTCCTCATAAGACTTGTGCTCCAGCCCCCTCACCAGCTTCGTTGTCCTTCTCTGGACATGTTCCAGGGCCTTGATGGTTGTCTTTCTTGAAGTGAAAGGCTCAAAACTGAACACGCTACTTGAGGTGTGGCCTCATCCATGCCAAGTACAGACGAATGATCACTTCTTTGCTCCTGCTGGCTACAGTATTTCTGATACAGGCTAGGATGCCATTGACATTCTTGGCTACCTGGGCGCATTGCTGGCTCATGCTTAGCCGAGTGTCTACCAACGACTCCAGGTCCACTTCTTCCACATAATCTTCTAGCCACCCTGCCCCAAGCTTGCAGCATTGCCTCGGGTTGTTGTGGCCAAAGTGCAGGACCTGGCACTTGGTCTTGTTGAACTTCATCCCACTGGCCTCAGACCAGCTATCCAGCCTGTCTAGATCCCTCAGAGAGGCCTTCCTACTCCCTGGCAGATCACCACTTCCTCCCAAACTTGGCGTCATCTGCAAACTTACTGCGGATGCACTCAATCCCCTCATCCAGGCCACCAATAAAGATATCGAACAGGACAGGCCCCCGTACCAGTCCCTGGGGAACATCACTCATGACCGGTTGCCAGTTGGATTTAACTCAGTTCACCACCACTCTCTGGGCCTGGCCCTCCAGCCAGTTCTTTACCCAGCAAAGAGTGTACCTGTCCACACCACGGCTGCCCGCTTCTCTAGCAGAATACTGTGGCAGACAGTGTCCAAAGCTTTGCTGAAGTATAGGTAGATGATGTCAACAGCCTTTCTTTCAGGGACCGCAGTGCCCAGTGAGGCACTACCTTCTGTTTTTGTAAAGTCAGTTTACCTAGTATTGTTCTAATATATTACCAGCTACTGCTTCAAAGGGCCATCATGGGTTCAGAAGTACTAGGTCTGCATTCCTCTGCCACTTGGCTCCATGCACATCTAGTTCTGGTGTTCTTCAAACACCTGGTTAATCCACAACCCATATAAACAACACAGATAATTAGGAGAATAATGTTCCTTGTTTTTCTGGAGGTCATAATGCTTTCTATTCATTTGGTTCAACAGACCATGGGACAGAAGTTTGGAAACATATTTCAGCAAGTATTCTTTGTAAACTTTAACTCAACACCAATAATTTTTCTGTGAAAGGAAGGACTGTCAGTATCAACCTTAAAAAGTTTTTCATTCCTTTACCGTAGCTGTGGTTCCAGGAAGTATTTTTGTGTTTGCTCTCAGACATATGTACTGGTTGTATTATAAATATCAGGATAATTAAAATATTATTAATTTAATTACAATATTATTACCTTCTCCCATGACACTGTTTGCATTTTTCTCATATATGAGCGGTAGCTTTTAACACACAGAAATGTACATAACCTGAACTCCAAGCTGTATGTGCATACAGACAACAGACACAATAAACTGTGAAGTTTTTCCCTCCCTTTTTGCTTTCAGCAGTTGGCAAAATTTACAGTGACATGTAAAAGAAGCAAGTGATTAATCTTGCATTTCCTGCTTTCAGTGCGCTTACCAGTGTCGTCATCAAAGTCAGAAAGGATGCACTCAATGCCGTCCTCACTGCTGGCTGACTGCTCCTGCACTCTTCGGGGCATGTTAACCAACCGGACACTGAGGAAAACAGGTTTCAAGGGCATTTTGTAGATTTTGGCTAACAACTGAAAAAAAAAAAAGAGAAAAAAAATACATGAGAGAAGTGTTACTACTTCTAGCTCTGTTTTACAATAACTGTTCAAATAAGAATTTATGTCACTCTGGATGTGTTACTGTTAGGTTTTGAATGTTTTTTTCCCACATATTCTTCAGTTCTGAGTGCTGTTACCTCCTCAGTTTTCCTACTGTTAGTCAGCCCAGAACACAGGAGGGTCCTTCAGATTCCCACTCTCTATCTGACAGTGCAGCCTCTTACCAGCAGCCTTGCAGCAAATTCTGTTGTGTTCATGCACATCACCTAACCAGTGATGCAAAGTCTCGAGGTAGGGACTGTCTCCTAGGCCATGTTAGTACCTGCCATGGTTTTGTGATTTTCGGTTATTGGTATTCCACATCATAACATCATGTAGTGGATGTACCTGGTTCTCAGAAGAGAAGGACTACTACAGTCCCCACGGTACTTTGCTCCTCTGTTACCATTTTCCAGCTGGAGGGAAAGGATAAAAGCTCGCAGTATAAAAACTTGCAGATCACGAGACCTCATCCCTTTTTTCCGCCGTCTCTCGTCTTGGCAGCACCTCGCTCTCCAGCCACCTTATCGTCGGTAGTAGAGTAAGGCCTACCTTGATTTTGGGACATTCTCTCTCTCTGTATTGGATTTATCAGCTTAAATTGTAATTATATTGTATTATAGTGTGTTGTTTTGCATTCCGATATCTTATTTAGTAAATTAGTTTGTTTCTCCTCAGATTGTTGCCGCTGTTCTTTGCTCTCAGGGCCATCTCCTTACCCTTTTCCCCTTTTCCCTTTTCCCGGGGCGTGGGCCTGTGGATCCCCTGTCCCCTTCGTCACAGAACCGGGCCGAATGCCCGTAAACCGTTGACAGTACCTGTGCAAGATTATTCACTATACCTGAGAACATCTCCTGAGGTAATCAAGCGCGGGAAGGCACAAGTCTGTAGATGCTGATCCTGATCCTGGCACACAGTCACCCATCTCCTTACAATCTACTTCCCCTGGGGATGGAAAAGGCAGCATTGGGAGGGACAAAAGAGAAACAAACAGGATTGATTTTTGTTTTTCATGCAGTTGTACTCTAGTGTCTGAATAGAATCCAGAAGTCATCCTTTGTCCGATCTTATTAGATGACAACTGAATGATTCCCATATCTCTCTTTTTGACGTGTAACCACAAATGGGACAAACTTATCTCATGAATGTAAGAAACCTAAAGAAATATGACAGTATTTCTACAGAAGGGATGCAAGTTCTCCTTGCTGGTATTGGACAAGCAAGTTTGCTTCTCTTTTGTAATAATAATTGCCATTCCAGTCTGTCATCGCGAGCTGAATTCTGCCCGCACTGATATGGATAGTGAAATAACTTATTAGGAAAGGAATAATTGCAGTTAGGTACTTACAAACCTTAATACCTCTGTGAATCCTTTGGCCTAAGTTGTGTTCATATCAGTAAAGAAAAAAAAAGTTCAACTTTACTGCTTACTAGAAATTTTGCAATTCACATATGGGAGAAATGTATCAATTTCACAGTTCAGTGAAAACTGTTAAACTTCAGTGATCAAGGCAAGCAAAGGAACTTGTGGGCAGAATGACCCAGCAGCACTCTCCTCTATTCTGAAGTTTGGTGAAACACCATGTTTACACTGTGACTTGATGCATCTAGTCTCTGCTGCCCTCAGTAATGCAACAGAAAAATTAACGCTTATGATCTCAATCAAGGTTCAGCAGGTTTTGAACACCGCATATGCAAAACAGTGCTGAGGTGAGAAAGGGTACAAAGAAGCATTGGCCTCTGAACATAAAACATATCCTCTGTTACAAACAATCTGTGCTGTCACTGCGCAATGCCATGGTCATATCTCCATTACTGTATTCTTTTATTTTTTTTTTTTACCACTGAACTTAAGCAAAACTTGATGTAAATAAGATCAAATGATGAAGACATTGAAAAGAGAGATGCATCTTTGCTACTATAATAACCGGAACTCTTGATAGCATTCAAAATGTTTCTGAAGTTCTCCTTTGATCGTGATTTTTTTTTAATGCATTTTGGATTGAAATTGGATTTAATTCTTGAGAAACTGAGACACTGCCTCTCTCTTCCCTACCATACTCTGTATTACATAGCAGGATTCTCATTTTCGGCAGAATCAAGTTTGACATACCATAGCTTAATAAAATAAAAGGAAAATAAAAATATTTACCCAGTCCTTTCACAAACTTCATAAGGCACATAATATAACTGGTGGCAGCATTGGCAAAGACCTGGATGCTGTCTGTGTTTAGAAATGCTTCAAAAACATCAAACACTGGGGCCTGGCGTTTCCCTGTGGACATAACAAGATTAAGATTTCTCCCCATCCCCCGTAAATATGGATTTCCAACAGTTTCTCAACCATTTAACTGAATCTGTATAATCTCTTCCGTTCTGGGCAGAGACAGAAATGTTCCAGTGATCTTAGAAGTAAAAACTAATATGCTTCTTCTTTTGATCCCAAGGGAATTTGTGTAACCCTACATTGAAAGCAATGTTGACTCCTTTCTTCACTGCTTCTATAAAAACTACTAGCTTACCAGCGCCCAAATGTTAAGAGCAGGTATGGGCACTCAAAACTCAGTTGAGTAACTAAGACTTTTATTCAGTGAAGTCTAGACCTAACTGTCAAGACGACACAGCAGGCACACTGAAAACTACTCTGACTCTTTTAATTCAGTGACAAAATAGCTTTGTTTTTCCTAAGTAGCTAATAAGTCTTCAAAAGCTGTATATACTAGCACTTTGCCACTGATTGTAATAGATCTGAAAGACAAAATTTAGGAGGCAAACCATATCCCTCATGCACAGCTTGTAACATTTATTTAATCTGTACTTTTGCTATATTTACAGGTAAAATTATTTGTCCTCACTACCCAGCTTCCATATGAGCAAACATCTCTGAGTGAGATGCAGGATCAATTGTACAACAAACAAGGTTCATAACAGCACTAGTAATTAGAATCCCCGTGATTGAGTGCTTGTACAAGTACCTGCCTGGATTATCACACCAACTGACTTCGATGTGTAAGAGCAGAAATTTCAGGTGGTAAGGAAGACAGCTGACATGAGAAGTGGTGACTGTATGCAGTTACTGTAGCAGGGCAGTGAGAAGGTGACAAAACTATGCTCAGCGCTCACACACTATCATTTTGCACAAAAATATTAAAATAGGTTTGAAGCATTTATTTCTTATTCTACTCATCTGCCAGAACTGAAAGGACAAAGAGTGAATTGTCTCTGCTTTCGCTCCCAACCTAATAAATTAGATACTTTGGTATGGTCCTAGAGTATTACAGTGCCATTGCTACATTGTGAGCTATACTGTTTCAGAGCATCTGTTCAGGTCAGGCATTTAAAATGTACTGAGTTATTTCTTGTGTCCCCAAGGAATTAGATTGGGAAACAAAAGCACACACAAAACAGTCAGTGCTTAAGTCCTTACCCATAGAGTATTCTCCTACAAGGTACTCTTTAACCTCTGACTTATTGCCGCTGTGAACTGTTTCCAGGGCACTGAACAGGGGTCTCCATCCTGACTGGATCTGCGTAGAACACATTTCCACCAACTCTCCTATGGAGGTGACCACCTGCAAACAGTGTAGGAAAGGCTCAAAGAATAAAACCAGAACTGACACATATCTGGACTTGCAGAAGGAACGAGGAGGGCTCTAAACACATTTCTAGATACACTCTTATCTGGATTTCAAAATTTGGACTATTTTTTTTTGTTAGATAATTTAATTAAATCACATTAAAGCCACATGCACTTCTACTGAAGAAGTGGTCTAAGCAATAAACAGGTAAGTGGCCAGGGGCAGAGTTCTGAAAACACAGTACTTCTGCAATTGTACAAAATCATTCTCTGAAGGTACCGTTCTAAAACCTGGTTTACTAGAATCTTGGGGGAAAAAAACCCAATAATTTGGTAGGTTCAAGCATCACGTTTGGGTCTGCTTCTGAGGGAAGACCTGACTGAAGAACAGGGCCACATGTATATCATTTAGCAACTGCTTTTCAGAAGAAAAACAGTAAGCTACCCTGAACGGCAGCATGTCAAGGATCTTTCTGTATTGCAAAAGAGATCTATATGCTATCATAATGCTGGCTTAGGTAGGCAGAGCCCACCTGAATTCTTGAAGATAACTGAGGGACATCATGTGGAGGGCACTTGGGAAATATTCAAGTGGACCAAGTGCACTCTCATGACCATCCTTCCTATGGGCATGGTAGGTGTCAGATACAGACATCCTAATCAGGGCTGACTTGCCTGGTCTTGCACATCCTCATCGCACAGCTCCAGCTGCATGATACGCTCAAAGGGGCGGAAAAGTGACTCATTAAAGTGAAAATGAGAAGGCTCATTCCAATCTGTCAGCACTTCAGTGAGGATGTCATGGATGAAGGAGACGGCCTTCCGAGACACATGCCTTTCTTTGTGACAGGCAGCCTGCAGGGAGAGGAAGAGTATAAGACTTTGCCCAAACACAAAATTTGCTTTTAGAGAGGCAATTTTAAGGCACGCAAGCACTTCATGATGCTGAAACCCAATGAGAGCTTCCTCACAAATCTAACTAGGGAGTCCACTGCAAAGAAAATGGTTAAGTTCTGCTATGGAATTGGATGACTGAGAGTATGAGCTGCTTGGGGTCCCACAGATGCCTAAAGATTTGATGAAAATTGAAGGAGAGTTAAAAATAAATTAAACAATAAACCCTAAAGAACAGATCTCACGTTAAGTACTACCTTTTGTTGCTACCCAGGTTACTGTTTTTCCCTTTTAAATGGTTTTACATATATACACCATATTTGATAAAAAGTGGCATTTGATCATGCTTATATTTGGCCATTTATGGAACTTAAAAGTGAAGAGAACAGACCAAATAGGACATAATGTTAAGGGTTGGTACACATTTCAAGAAGACCATTAAGCCTTCTTCAGCTGTTTCAGCTTTGCCATCCCTTGCACAAATTCCCTTTTTCTCCCCAATCCTACCTCCACCAGGTGAGGTGCCACCAGGCTCCAGCAGCGCATGATGTGGAGCAATGGGCGGGATTTACTCCTCACAATTCTAAGCATGGCATCACCAAGTCGGAACAAGTGAAGCGCACTTCTCCTGTCCTGGGTAGATTTTACTTCCCCTACAAGGAAGTAAAGCAAAATAAACAGAGGCATAAACAAACAGCTGCTCCTCCATCTCTGGATGTCTAAAGAGCAATTTAAATCAGGTCAGAAAGTAATAATACTCAGCCAGAAAGAAATCACTGTAAAACACAGCTTATACCTGGGTAAGTACAAGAAGAGGAGACAGACCCAAGCTTTAAGAACAATGAAATAGAAACACTTCACTTTCATTTAAGTGAAGACTTTTTGGGAATATTTTTAAGACATGAAGACTTGGGAAAGTAATGCATTATAATTAAATCACGATATCCAGTATAGATAAGCGCAGACAAGATAAGCAAGGAGGTGAAAAAAAAGTCTTTGGTGACATCTACAGGAAAGAATATAGACTGCAGATTACTTAGCTTTGGTTTGTCTGTTGTACTTACTACCACACAATTGGTGCGAAGCAGAGAATTTGAAAAAGGATCACGTGTTCCTACTAAAAACAACTTATCTTCCTTTCCTCTTCCAATATTTGAAAACACACTTCATCGTCCCATTAGAATATGCTATTTTAAAATATGGGCATGCCACTTTCAACGTAAAAATATGTTTCCAATTAATTGCCCTATCCTAATGTTAATGTCATTATTACTAACTCCTGTTGACTTACTGCTACATATAAGATAACGCTGTAACTATTTTTATTAAAAAAAAAAGCAATTGGAGACAAGGATGAACCAAAAAAATACTATTAATTTTTATACTGAGATAATGATAAGTAGTACCTCAGGGAGAGGAGAAAACAATTAAATTAGTTTTCATGTCTGCCACAGAACAGACAACTTTTTAAAGGTTTTGTACTGTAAGGTATATGCTCCACACTGCTGGGGAGGAGTAAGCAGACAACTCTCACTGCTGTGTTTTTCATTTTTCAATTGTGTGCTTCATTTGCTACCACTCATTTTACAAACACTTCTAAGTGAATGTCCTCTGAAGTGTCCCACAGCAGGGATGGATGTGATCCTTGTCTAAAAAAAGTTCTCCATCTTTTCTAAAGACTTTGCAGTAGTCCTACAGAAAGATCTTATTAAAATAAATATTGTTTTCTTTTTACCTTGAAATTTCAAGTGGAAAAATTAAAACCGTAAGAATACAAAGTAAATCCTGCAAGCAGTATAGTTGTATGTGAGACAAGAAGCCTCTGGTTTATTTTTTACCTGGCATTGCTAGGGAGTAATCAACTGTATCTGTGACAGAATGGAAAAGCTGGGCCTGAGAAGCCTTCTTGAGCTGGTAAAGGAAGCCTGCCAGTGCCACCAAATTTAACTTGTCGGCAGCATCTTCAAAGAGTCTGTGAATAAAAGAATAGAAATCAACTGAAAAATTCATGATACGGAGACTTAAATGTGTTTGTAAGAGGAAAACCTTTATGTGTACATAGCTGCTGTGCGTTGCCTCTGGCAACGCACACAGGAAGACTTTGATCCAGAACTATTATTAATTGGAGGGTGAAAAACAGAGTGGTGTAGGACCAGACAGAACCCTTCCAAGATACAAATGCAGCACTACAACAATAAGGCACTTTTTCAAAGAATCACCACTGCCCCTTAACTGTATCTTAATTGCATAAATAGTTCATGAATAATAACTACAAAAACTAATATGCTTGGTCCTCTGAATTTACATGATCAGAGCTTCACTGACTATAGCAGTTCACTCCATCTGAAAAGACCCTTAACATGAAAAAGAAATTAAGTCTTAGATCTAAAGCTACTGTATCTGAATTGCTATTTAGAAATATAAACAAGAGCCATTATTTTCAACTGCAATGAGCTCTTAAGAGTTAAACCTGTACCCTAAAAGCAGTAAAATTTTACACAGATCGGAAGCAGGTTTCCATAGAATCACAGAGAAATTTCACATGGTACATCCAGAAGTTAACACAGCCATGATTTCCTGATTCTGCTTTTCATGAAAAACTTTCTGCTGTCCTGACAGTAGCAGCTGCTTGCCATTTGACACTGGGCTTGTGACTCCATCCCTTCCTGTCAAGACACAACACCTATTTTTTTTTTGTCTGCTTTAATGAGCAAACACAATAGATTAATTTACATACAAGCAGTAAGTCCACCATTCCTAGGATGCATGTGATTTACCGACGGATTCAGAAATACCCAGCCCAGTGCTTCCAAAAAGCAGGGCAAGTACAGCACAGGTGCAGAAAACCAAGCCTTTTAAGAGCTGCTGGCTGTGATATGTAGCTCCCTTGTGAAACCCAACTGAAGCAGTGGCTGCATCAGATGTAAAGATCAGGCTCCATTGCATCACAGAAAGGTCAATTTTGGTCTTGTTTTAGGAGCAGAGACTCTAGTGATGCTTTTACCTGTCAGCTTGTGTGGAGAGTGTGAGAACAGCCTTGGCAGCACTGGTCCCACACAGCAGGCTGCCTCCACGGAAGTCGAAAGCTCTGCCCTTGCTGCTCTCCTTGACAAGTTCCTGGATGGAAACTGGCTGAATGACAGGATTGCTGCTGAGGGTGGTCTCCTGCTCAGGGGTCTGTTCCGGAGAAGCCTCCCCCAGCTCAGTGTCTGAGTGTGGGCCTCCAGGTGCCTGCTGTGACTGGGTGATGGTAAGGCAGGGCTGGGAGGTGCCGTCACTGAAGTGGGTGTGCTCCAGAGTGCTGATGTACTCACACACCCTGAGAACAGAAAGAAAAGATGGATTAATGCCACAGAACAACAGCTCTTGTGTTCCTAAATCAGAGGACTCACTGAAGAAATGCTTGAATCTGTACTCAAGAGGCGAGTCAGAAGCACAGTGTAAGTAAAGCTCTCAGACGCATCACAGATAGCTGGTCGTCTTACATCCTTTGGCCTCCCACGTCCCCAGACAGCAAACAGCCTAGCTGAGGAACCTGAAAGGCCACTGAAGGTTTCAGGGTCTGACACAGTCTTCTGACAACACTGAATTTTCTGAGCATTGATTTCATCTCTAAACAGAGATGAAAAGAAGTGATTTTTCTCTTACAGGTATGTACAATTAATTCACTCTGTTACTGGCTATAGAGAAGACTCCCAGAGTATGTGAAGTCCTTTATCTCTGGTACCTCGTGGCAACATGGTGTAAATTATGTTTCTTTTGGGAAAGCTGCTAAGTACCTGAACACATGAGGCCAGCAGTCCTGATTGTGGCTTCCCATCTCCAGGCCCACGTTGAGGACTGCATCCATACACAAAACATGAGCAGTGTGTAGGCAGACTCCCTGCACTTTCCCCATCTGCTCCAGTTTCTGCTCCACTTTCTGTTTCACTGCAGCACAAAAAACAAAAAGACCATTGCCATCTCCAGCTTTTAAACGAACATTTGCTTCTATATATGGTGGTGAAAAAGGTATACAGCCTGAAAGCTACAAAAGAATGTGGGATTTAGGCAAAAAACAAACTACAGAATCCCATTTTTTCTACATAAACGTAAGGCAGTTTTAAAATGAAAATCCCCTTGGAATGATTTTATGAAAAATCAGTCTGAGACTGACAGCCCTCTACCCTCAAATTCACATCTTACTGCCAGCAGAACATATGCAGCACTACCAGCAGTACTACATGTTTCTGTTTTGTGCTGGCTGGATTTTTATTTATCTATTTTTTACCAAAATGTCTTTTGCAATAGAAAAAAGGGTTTATGGATTTCACATTATTTCCATACAAAAGTCTCAACAAAAAGCTTTTGATAATGGATACTCTTGTCAAAGCAAAACTAATCCTAATCTGAACTACAAGCATTTGGACCTTGTTCTTTTTCATGAGAATCTCAGAAAAGCTTAATCTTCATGCTGCATTGGAATCAAAGCAAATTTTGAAACTGTCCAAACTTCCATAAAATAGATCTGTTGGCCTCAGGCCACTTCTACTGCCTCCTCTTTGCTTCTATGCGGCCTGGCCAACTCACTTCAGTTATATTGAGCATAGTGGTCAAAAGACAGCTTGCCCTAAGATCTATTCAGTTTTGTTTTCTCTACTGAGACACTAAATTACAGTGCCAAGTAGGGTCATTTGTGCAACAGCATATTTTGTTACGAGTTTCCTGCCTTTAGAAATTAGATGTTATCTTATCTCCAACCAACCAGAAAGACTTTATTGACTTTCTCTGGGTGCAGAACTTCTGCACAAGGGTGCAGAACATTTTAGCTGTTCTATTTTTTTAATTACCATTCCAGCTTTATTTAACGCGATTCATGACAAGTCAGGGAGAGGGATGCAGGTTCAGTTTATGGTATCACACAACACAGCAACAAAATACTATATCTTTGATGCCCTCTGATTGTACAAGTATCACAAAGCTTAGGAAGTGCACATTTAAGAAAAAAAAAAGCAGCTAGCCTTACCTGCTGTTCAACTGATTTCAGTTCCATATAAATACAATTAACATGACATATTGTTAAGAACCTAGGACGAGACATTTAGTGAAGCCTCTCGACTTACGTCCTGTATGCCTATGAAAGAGTAATGGTGACATCTCCCTCTGTTGTTCTTTTGTGTATAGCAAAGTACCTTCCAGCTGCATCTCTGCAGAAAATATGAGATAAGCTGGATCATTTAATCACATTGTTACCTTGAGCTATAGCATCACTGGGCTCCTGGATTTCTTTTTCCTCTTTCTCTTCTTGGACACAGGACGCAGCAGCCATTTGGGCAAGAGCAGATGCACAGTTCGCAGCAACTCCTGTAAAGGAACAGCAGAACGTTTAACTAGCATTTCCTCCCTAACCCTGAGCAATCTGAATGACAGCTTGCATCAAGTCAAAATGTCTATGTAGGTAAGGTGGGTTCTATGGGGAGTTCTACAGGTTCCTTGATGATCCCAGATCAGAACAGGGTATGGCTTTTCTCTCCCCCAAATTCATCTAGGGAAAGTTATCATTCTATTTTGTTAGTCTGCCATGACAACACACAACACAGCAGTACCTAGGGCACAGCTCAGGCGGGCTGCCCTCCTCAGTCCATCCAGGCTCACACAAATGGAGTCCTTCTCCTTTTGGTTTTGCTCTTTGGCTCCTTCTGCTCCCAAGATGAATGCCAGCCCCTTGGAGCTGCCTGCCATACGACCAGTCAGCGGTGTGGACAAAGTGTCAATCAAGTTCTTCCAACAGCCGATTAAGAGGTATCGGGCAAAAGCAACTCCTGGAGTGAGAAATGCATTACTACTGCTACTGGAAAATAACAGCATCTTTATTATCAACAGTCAAAAAAAAGGAAAAAAAGAAGTTATAATTGTCCCCTGCATGCTGGACTGTCCAACTGATTCATACACAGGATACACTGATACACTCCCTTCACACCTTAAACTACTGTTCTTTAACCCAAATGTGTTTATGGTATAGAACACCACTGGTATATACACTTGTGCTTACAATACATTCTAAATACCTGCAACAACAGAATCATCTGTCTTCTGATTTTGGGAAAGAGGAGATTGAGCTGAAGCAGATGCCATCAACTGGCCACCGACTGTACTGCTTCCCAAGCCATCGATGTCTGCCAGAACATTAAAGAAAACAGATTACTTACTAGCCAACAAACAGATGGCATAAAGAAAGTATCTCTTACCGGCTCCTTCTTCAAGCAGGTTCTTGTGCTGCTGATTTCTCAGGTATGCTTTTTAGTCTCTCTTTTCTGGCAGCCTGGTGAAGCCTTGGTATAAACATAAGCTGTGGCACTTCATATGCTTTGCCAGCTATTACCAGCTTTTTCTCGTAGAGTGCAAATACCCCCACTCACAAAAGCTCCCTGAAGTCACACAGTCAGCAGAACTCTTGGTAAAGATAACACGATATTTCTAGTTTTGGACCTCCTGCACCCTTACGCACAGTCTCTGCACTTCTGAGTATTTCCTTTCAAATCTTGCTAAATCCTGAAACTGTGTGTTCCCAGACCTCGCAGTCAACCAGACACACCAAGATCCTATGTTCTAAATGGAATTGTTAGTAGACTCACGTGGGTTCAACGTCAACAAAGGAAATGCAACATTTTCTCTAACACAAGACTAGTTTGCAACATAGAGTTCAATATTAAGGACATTGGACTGATTTGCTTCCTAGAAGCCTGTCTGTCTCTTCTCCACATGGCTATTATTTTTCCAAAAGTGTTTATTTCAGCTCCCCAAATGACCATTTATCATACAATATTTAAAGGCAACACTGGGCTCAGCACAGTCAGCAAAAACCTCTCAGAACATCGCTCTTTGATTACCAGTTAATGGCTCAGCTGAAGCCAGTGCTCTCCATGTGTACACTGTTCTAATTACTTCTTTGCAATCATACAGTATGTACATTCAAAAAGACAGTGCATTTTATACCATTATAGTATCATAGGCATCCTGTTGCCTTTCACCAGATCATATATATATATATATATTTTTTCCCCCCTCAAATGAAGCTAATGATTGTTTTTCAGTATTTGTTAGAGGTGCTCTGGGTTTTCAGCTTCTCACTACTGCCATTTGGCATATCCCTAGCACAGCACAAATCTGAACCAAGGGGAGTCCGATCTTTGGAAGGCTTCCAGTACTAGACTCCACTATTTATATTTGTTTGTGCCGAAGGCATACTGGAATGGCTTTGCTCTGACATCAAGAAAACAGCAGTCTTACCGCTCATCATTAACAGGTACCAAACCTGCTGTAACTGAAGTTGAGAGAGATAAAAGATGCGCTGGTTCAATATACAAACCTACCCTTCCTGTCCCCACCATTCTTTCGGGAATCAAACATTCTTCTGTATTCATTTGGCCAGAATATGCACAACTCTCCTTTATGCATACACTTAAATGTATCCTTGGAAAGATTTTAGAAATTTCAACTTTATGAAGCTCAGTGGTACTGCTAAAGTCATCCTATGGAAACAGAAAGCTGCAGATCACATCTTCATGTTGTGTAAACTGAAGTAGCTCAGAGAAGTTCAGTGAGTCACTTAGCCTGTAACTGACTGGAAAGCCTAGCAGCTGTGTGATTCAGGTATATTATATATATATATTATATATATATATATACATATATATATATATCAGGGTTCCAGATTACAAGTCATTTAAATAAACATAACATGATATTTTCTAAAGGTAACCAAAATTCGTATTATTTTACACGTTGGTTTTTAGAAGTATCAGTAGATTACTGGATCCAATAGCATTTAAAGAAATGTATTTCTTCCTTGCAACTCCTGAAGTCTGTCTGTACCTCCTGAAGTAAAAGGCAGCCATCTTTCAGAGAAAATAACAGAGACATATTGTTTGGCCATATCCTCATCATTTATCTCAATTAGCAAGCATTCCTCTGCAGGCAATAAGGAGGGGTCTCTGCTCATTTGGATCCTGATAATGACTGTGACTTTGGGACAATGCCACCACACAGATGATAACACACAAGTTGAGACGATAAGACATTCCATTCTATTCAGCTTTGGGTCACACTGACCTCAGAGAATGAAGACGACTACTAAATTTCAGAGGATTTGTTTGTTTTTAAATCCAGGCTTTAAAGTTTTCTGTTCGATCCAGAACAAGCACTTAGGTATCTGCCACTGAGTATTTAGTTGTACATTAGTGAAACACCACTCACTGCCTGGCTGCACTGTTTGGTATGTAATGGAGTGAAACAGAGTGTTACTGTAGCTTGTTTTAGACCGGACTGAAAGTTGGTTCCTGGCATCATAACATTGTACTAACCTGTCAGCATGGTGATAAGTGGAAGGCTGTGCTCTTCAGGGCTTCCCCAGTATCCAGCTTCCCCTAGCATGTTCTTTTCTAGTACCTGGTGGTACAGTTCTTCAACCCAGGCTTGGGAAAATATCATCAACACTCCACTGGACTGGACCTGCTTCATGAACTCTTTCTGCAGCCAACCACAAAAGCCAGACGTAAGACAACAGTAAGTCCTACAGCATAAGTTTGTAGCACTATTCCTGAGCATAAGGTGATGCAGAGTAGAAATGAAGTTATACAAAACCAAGAATTAACAGAGGATCACAGTGTGTCTCTATGGTGAAAACGACATGAACCTCATTCTCATTGGAGAATGACATGAATAAGGAGCTTTCCCTTCTCTTATTGCAGATTATGCAAGATACAACCCATAATAACAGCTCTCATACAGCAACAAAGGCATAAGCTGATCTCTTAACATTTCCACAAGGTGGGGGTAGGAACTCAACTTCATTAAAAACAAATCTGTGGCACCTAATGCTGCTTGTCCAGCAGTCAGGCCCTTTCGCACTGAACAGCCATCACAGACGAACTGGGGTCCAATTAGATGCATCTGAACTATCTTCAGTAATACTTAGGTATTAAAACCTAATTATCTTTCACTCAGAAAACTCATGCCTTCATCTGTATAAATGCAAAGCTGGTATTATGCAAGACATTTGTCATTAAGCTCAAAAGTAGTTGTAAAATGAAGGTGCACACCTTTAAGTATTGTTAGTCCTTACTATAATGTATCACACAATGGTAGTGAAGATTTGTTATGAAGATGCAGTATCCATCAAAATGACTGCTACTTTAATGATAATCAGTAAGCAGGATTCATTCCTCCCTGAATTACAGAGAAGCTGTGTAATTCAGATGCATGACATTTATCATGCAAAATTTATAAGCACTTTGCTTCGTTTGCAATTATTATTTCTCCACTTAGCAAGTAGCATGAAGGACACTTACACGCGAGCTGTTCTATACGAAAGAAAATTAAACAATCTCTTTTCAAACATTTTCCCTGTATTCACCAACTCACCAGCAACACAGGGGCTTGGGGAGGCTTCTTCCTGTAGTAATCCGAGTTGGCCAATTTTAGGTTTAGCAGCAGAGTATAATGAGAGACCATGTAGAGACTGTCTGCATTCATCAGAGTTTGGAAGCTGAAATTTGGGTTTCCTTCAAATCCTGGTGAGTGCATCATACCTAACAAAAACACCATGTGAGCTTTCACATTTTACACAGATTTTGCCTGGAAAAAAAGATCAGAAACTAACCCTAGCATTCCAGCAGCAACAGATTGCTAGAATAGCTAATGAATCTTCAGCAGAAGTTACTCTATTAAATGTGCTAGATTAGGGAGTAGAGAACTAAACAGTCCATCCATAATGCAGTGTTGCAGCACACTGAACAGTCCAGTCACAGTCCAGCAAAGAAATATGCTTAATTTGAAACACATAAGGAGCACCAGTATTCATTAGGATGTCTGCCAGGTACAAAGCAGAGGGCAGGATATATCTGCAGTGCTAATCAGAAAGGTGAGATGGGTAGGCACAGAGGCAAAGCCTGTGCACTTACAGGAAACTGAGCATACTTGGCACGAATGGTGCTAATGAGGGACACAGATCTTTTAACGTCCCAGTAAACCTGTTCCAGCTAAATGAGTTGCTGGATGGGGACTGGAGTGCTCAGCACCTTGCAGGGTCAGGCTGTAATCACAGAATGGCCTAGGCTGGAAGGGGCCTTAAAGCCTATCCAGTTCCAAACCCCCTGTCACATGTAGGGCTGCCACCCATTAGATGAGGCTGTCAAGGCATCATTCTTTCCACGGCCTAGAGGTGTGTGTACAAATATTTAGAGTCAAGCTGGCTGGGACTTTGTTACAACTCCAAGCCCTGTTTAGTTCATACAACACCTGCTTCTTAGACAGCTGAGCCTTTACAGCATTGTCAGACGCATAAGCCATCATCCGTAAGCAGTCAGTACTCCTGAAAACACTGTAAAACTACACCCTACAGCCATGCCCCATGGTACAATCTCTTCTTCCTAGGCAGGATGGGCAGTACCTGCATTTTCCTCTGAGCTAGCTGGCCTACTGTTAGAAAATAATAAATCAGGTATGAGCAATACTTAATCAAATCCCTTTGAGCTGTTGTCTGAGCCATAAAAAATCCAGAAATGTTTGACTCCCTCCCCCCAAGAACCACTATATTTCATGGTTTTCACATCAGCTGTGAAATCCATTCATCTAACATTAATAGGGGAAATTAAGGAGTAAGCTTTCTTCTAGAGGAACATTTGTAACGGAACAAAAGAGAGAGCTTCCAAGGTTCATTACATGATGAAGCACAGCTGCATCATTCAGTTAACTGCTGAAGTGGTTGACTGTGAACATATTCCTCCCACCACAAAGCTCATGCCTGTTCTCAGACAAAATACAACAAATCATCAACATTAAAAAATAAAAAATAAAAGAAATTCACACACAGAAAAGAAGCAAATGTTTTTCTTGCCTCGTGAGGGTTTGAAAGTTCTGTGCTGCTGCCTTCTCGGACTTTCCACTGACGTCACTTTGGGGGCGTGGATAAGGTGAATAACTGTTTGAGGGCGGATTTAGAGAGAAAGTAACTGTTCCAGGGTGGGTCTAAAAAATGAACAACTCTTTCAAGGGAGCAACCTTTGTGGAAGAGGGGTGATAGGGCTGGCCACACACTACATCAACACGGAATTCCACGTGTTTGGGTAGGTTTCTTACGGTGAATGTTAACAGAGAATCTTTACCTAGTCCCAAAATCATAACCCTGTGCTTAACAGTAGGCCTATAAGTAGCCCCAGTGACTACATCACTGAAGTTAAAGATAGATCTTCACACTTTGCTGAGTGGTGGATCATGATCTTGATGTAGCTAGCATATACCGATTTGATGTCTGGTATCTTAAACAAGTACCTCTGGACCCAGAATCGGCTAGAGTAACATAAACTCAGTGTAGAGAGTTACGTAAATGAAAACGTGGGCCATAATGCTTTAAAAAGCACACTTGTGTACAGCTGCACATAAAAGTGGCTAGTACAAACAGGGTATGTATTTGAGTGTTTGGAAGAATGTGACCCCTAGCTCCCTCAAAAATACCAGAAAACAACTAACTAAATTTGACAGAAGCTCAGCTCTCAAAAGGAAAGGATTAGCTGATGGATAAACTTGCACTGATGCTTAACTACTCAAAAACCTTGCCACTAAAAGCTGTGCAATCAAAATCTGGTGCTAAAATGCTTGCTATGATCATTAACACAATGGCATACAATTATCAGAATTAATTCCTTGATACTGCAACTCATGAGAATAGTGATGTCTAAATTAAGAGAATACTGACCATCAATTTCAGTTATAAAAATCTGCCAGCCATAGCAAACAGCAAGGTTAGTACACTGCCCTAACAGAGACAGTTCATTTAAACTGGCAAGGCCAAAGAGGGCCCATGTAAAATGCAGTGTTCTGCTCAAGCCAAGATAATATTGAAATTTTCTAGATAATTCAGTATTTTTAAGATAGACATCACACTCCAGTGTTACTAAGGGATCTTTTTAGCATTGGTTTTATCTAGCAACAAGCAAGGGAGAGCTTTCTGAAGAAACATCATAACCAGTTGAAGAAGACTTTTAACTAACTGACTTCCAAATCTTACTTTCCTTTAAATTCTGCTTAGCTTCCTTTGCCAATTCCATGCTAATATTCCTGCGTCAGCACCTTAGATTCCTATCTCCTTTCACTGCTTTTCAGTCCTACAAAAACACAATAATGTTATAATGCTGTTTAAGGATCTAGCTGGTAGGAAAGACTGCTAAACTCTATACTAATGTAATTCGCCACTTCCCAATGTAAGATAAATTAATGAACGAACCAAAGCACATAAATAAAGACTCAGAAACAAAAATACTATTTCTGTGTGGATTGGTCTCAGAACTGCATCTGTCTCCTCTTCTCAACTTGAATCTTAATTGTATTCAAGTTTCCTAATGTATTCCTCAGGAATTATACAGGAAGAGATGCTATACATCCAAGGAGTCAGACCAGCTCCTTTAACTTCGTCACCTAATTTGTGCTTTGAATTTCTGGTGCTAATGAAGGAATTCTGAAACAATAACTTAATATTCCCTTTAGAGGCAGAACTGGTATCTCAGAAACTCTTCAGGAAAGAGTTCCTACCCATGGACATGTTTTAAATTCCATCGATCTCTCTATATAGGCCTTCAGACTCATGCCCCTCATCTATACCAGTCCTCATCTCAGGAATATTGATGGACTTTCGTTTAAGGTTGTTTCAGCTCCACTGAGCCCCATTCCAGTTGTTCTACTGAAACATGAACTGTACAGACCTTGTGAGAGTACAAAAGTAAGGGGAATGCTCTACAAAGCCACTAAGATACATCACATTTCCATAACAACAGCAAGACACACCTCCTCCAAACTAGTCCAGTAACTTGTTACTGTATTTGTCCAGGATTCCTTAGTGTTATCTTCTAAGAATATTTCACCAAATCAGACTGGAAACATGGTGCACATTTTGAAATACAGGCCTGGTCATGAGGCTGGCTTTCTTAGAAATGTGAAGGGTCTTCCTCAACTCAACAGTCTAAGCCCAAGACTGGCATCTTTTTAAGAAAAATGTACAAACCAGAAAATACGGACTTAATGCAAAAATGCACTGTTATCCTTCTATCTTTCTCACTGTATAAGTCATACTCAATGACAACAAAAGTAGTATTTAGCTTTAAAATCTGGAAGTCTGCTAGGTATACCTCTTCCAACACTTCAAAACCTTCTACAGAGATTTGATAGACAAAAGGTTAAGAAAAATAAGTTGTATGCTCATCTACATGTGAGCTAACAAGGTACACAAGAGTTAGAGTTCTAATCCTGGTCTTCTGCTACAACTTCATTACTTTACAGGAAAATAAATTCTTTGTGACAGGAAGAATGCTTTAGAGCACCTTAATTCAGAATGAAATCAATGTCCTTTTAAAGACATCTCCTTTCTTACAAATGCTTTATGACTGTCTTCCCAAATTAGGCTTATTTGGGCAGCATTAAACAGAAAATCAGGAATATCAGCTTATTTGTGTGCTGTTAACACATTCACCCAGCTTCATATCAAAATTATGCTGTATGATAGTGGAGGCTTCCCTTCTGACTCTGTATGAGTAATGTGTATGCGAGCACAAATGAATGAAGCAATGATTAGGAGAGAAGTGATGGAAAAGGCAATTGTGGTGAATTAAGTTTAAGAAACAGAGAAATATATTTTAATGAACATTTCCACATTGGCCGCTGCCAGGAAAAAGAAGCCTCTCTAACAATACGCGCATTTGTACATATCTTAGTTTTACTATCAACAGGACAAACTTGCCTTTGCATAGTGGTTTGTTTTTTTTTTTGACTGACCAAGTCAAAATCCCAAATCTAACCCTGAGAGAAGAGTAAGTATTCTGTCTCTTACAAGGTAAGATCTTTTAACTATTTTTCAGTTGGTCTGGACTTGGAGTTTTCAATTTCCTGTCATGACAAATTGCAATATTAAAAAAAAAGAGTGAAAAAGAGGAGTTGTTCCTCTTTTCTTATCTTTTCAATAGCTTGCAGTAGTGGGATTTCTATCATCTCTGCAAGGCTTGGCATTACTAATAGTACTGTGGCAATGTATTAAGCTACTTGAATCCCTTTCAAAACAGGTCACAGTCCTCCCCATATCCCCAGTTTTCATGCTAACGGGCAGCCTCTCCTTACTGTCAGAACATGCAAATTTTCTCAACAGATCTTCACAAACCTGTGAAGAGGTATCTTACTACAGAAAATTTTATTTTATTATTGATTGAGAACATAATCCAGAGCCTGTTAAGTGTCAGTGGATTGACCTGCATATTCAATTTGCCCCACTCTAAAAAGAACATGCTGTCGCAGAGGAATGTGCTTTGTAGAGCACAAACCTTCTTATTCTGGATATGTTCTCTGAAGATGAACTCCTACAAGAGAATCTGTGTACAGCGTTCTTACAGCGTGCATGTTGGTTGGACAGTAAATATTTTCTTGCAAACCTGAGCAGAAAGCTGAAGAGAAGTTCTGCAGTGCTTCATCCACCTCCTCTATGCTGGGGAGAGCTATAAGCCGAGGAAGAAGAGCTTCAAGTGACTGGATAAACAACCGTGCGCTGTGCTGGTCTGCTTCCTGGTTTTTCAGCAATTTTAGAGAGAGAGCAGCAGTACGTAACGACCTGGTACCTGGACAGTCTCGTGGTGTCTGCTCCTCATCAGCCAGGGAGCAATTGTCAGAGCCAATGTCTGAAACATCTGACCTGCCAGAGTCCTTCTCTGCTGCCATGGAATATTGGTCACATGAATCAAACTCAGTCCTAGAAAGATCCTGGTCATCTACACTGAAGTTACTTTCACTGTACCTGGATCCATAAGACCGGGTCTTGCAATCAACTGATAAGAAGTTGGTTATATCTGGATAGACTATGGTGTGGCTTCTCTGAACAACATCTGGCTGGTCAATGGTTTCTGACTCTGGTTCTCTGTAATGAATCTCCTTGCTTTCATGTCCAGCTGGAGATGGCAATGAGTTTTTCTGACTTTCCAGATTATCCTCTGGAGTCGTCTGTCCCATATCTCCTTCCAAAGTGGTCTGACCAGTGTCTGTGGTAACACTAATGCTAATATCAGGACTTTTCTCATTTCCTGATTCCCAGGCAGGATTTTCTGAGGATAGAATGCGCCTCTGCCATCTGAAGTCAGCATCATTGATCTCCATGGAGTCCCTGCTTGTCTCAGTTCCATCCTTCAATTCTTCCAGGCGCCGGAGGAGAAGATGGACCTGCTCCTCACTAAGACCCCTGCCTTGGCTCAGCTCATCCAATGATCCAAGCAGGGCGAATACACAGGACACTGAAGCATAGCATGCTTCAATACCACCCTTGATGCATGCTTCTGTCATCCCATCCATGATTCTACAATTAAAACAGAGTTTATCTAAGTGATGCAGCAAATATAGTGAGCCTGTCATTATCATCCAAAACTATCCCTCCAGAACTAGGAAAAACAGAAGCGAAATTATCCTGTAATACTACTTCTGAGAAAGATGACTAGAATTACAACAAATAATTACATCTCCTGTGTGGATATGGCCATTCTGTAAAGGGAGTGCCAACCAGGGAAATAGTTACTGTGCATTTTTACTAGCATGCACAGTGCATTTTCCCTTACAGACAAGCACTTACACTGAAAAACAAAACAAACAATCTTCCCCTCCGCCAGCTGAAGTTAAATTCTGTGTCCTGAAAACTATCAACAAGATACGCTCGTTCTGAGAATGGAGAATGCTTCATGCCCAATCTGACAACGTTTCAATTTTGGATTACCTCCTTGGACTTCATCTTGGAAATGTACTTCCAAATAAGCATGATCACTTCATTGCAATGTTAGGACCCAAACCCAAGAATTTCCAGCTGCAAAACAATTTACATGGGTATTTTTGTAAACACCTCAAGGCAGTTACCTTTACAAACAGGCCCAGACTCACTAAAAATCAGTAAAAGCTTTTACCCATCACATCGTTTTACAGCTTATTTAACTTGGGGGATACCCTGGCTCATAGATGGGTATGCTTCTGAAGGTGTAACTATTTAACTGCCTTGTGCACATAGGTTTAAGAGTCCAAATGAGGAAACAAAGCCTACAGCTTGAGAAGATCCAGATGGGACTTCCTTTTAGAAATAGACCTCTTCCTGGATTCTGACTCAGAAGAGCAGGGCCCTGCCAAATCACAAAGCCTCCGAGGACTGCCAAGTATCTGAAAGGAAAGGAAACAGAATTTACTAGAGAGTAATCTAAGCATTATTTAAATACAATAAATGAGTCATAGTTTGGTCAAATGTTGGAACCTGAAGCAGCAGTACTATAAATTCTCTCAGCAAACAAAAACAGCATATTAAAGTTCTGTTTATTAAAGCTATCCTTCCTCTTTTCAAAAGGAGAAATGCTTATAGAGAAAAATGGCATATACAACATGAATCACATACAGATTGTTCTCTAGTGCTTTACATTACTGACTGAATATGTTTCAACTGAACTGCAGCCAAGACAATCTCAAATGCCTAAATATACAAGTATACTGCACTATGTTATATACTGAAGGGAGCTTTGCTCTTCAGTCAGCCAGTAACAAAAAAGTAGGCATGCAAAAACACACAAAGTGATTCCTTCTGACTCAGCCTGCTGGGTGGAAAGTCCTGTTAATACCCAGCAGAAAATTCAGGGAGAAAGTGTAATGATGAACAGAAAGAGGTAACAGATAGATTCTGAAGGTAAAAACATTGAACTAATATTTTCCTAAAATATCTTAAAAATGAAATGCAGATTGTCATCTTGCTATTGTTTAAAATTATAGGAAGGTAAGTGCCAGAATGACTGGGAGATCTGACAGCAAGCCTGTGGGTGACTGTGTGGTGTTAGCAGGGATCGTCAGACAGCCTCTCTATGCACAAGCTAGAACAAAAATCCTCAAAAGAGATCAGCGTTCATACAAATTATGTAAGCTGCTTTGCAGTCCACAACAAGAGAAGAATGCAGCTGATGTGAATGTGCTGTACAAAGAAGCCTCACCAAGCGCTGTTACAGGTACAGGGTGACAGGCCATAAAGGACAGGTCTTGACAGAGCCATTTGTGACACTGGCAGCTTCCTTCTGGCTACTATAATATGGTATATGGTATAATGGTTTCTCAAGGAAACCACATTTCAAAAACCTGGCACATAATCAAAGCATACATTCGCTTTAATGTCAGGAACACTACACTGTGAGGATGAATGTCTTCTAGCAAGAGCAGAGAGTGGGGAAAGTTGCCAAAGGAGTTGAGAACAGAACCACTACACTGCATCTCATCCAAAAGAGCAGTCATGACTCAGTAATAAGACCATCTTCAAGCGTGAACACTGATGGAGTTGCCATAGCAGCTTGCATTATGGAGACAAATACAGCTATTACAATTTTGTAAAACTATTTGTCAGAGTAGCTTTGATGTAAAAATTGTATTCAGAAAGGGGCAACTACAGCATCACTAGTGCTAAAGCATGGAATGAACAAGCATACACATCTCAGCAACATTTACTGTTAAACTGACATTTTGCTTTATTTGCATGGATTTGCACCTGGACTTTACATCCTACCTCTTTCATAATTTTGATGGCTTCTACTCGGTGCTGAGGTGGTGGGTAAAGCAATATCCGGTGATAGAGAGACTGCAGCACAGGCTTCATGGATTCCACTGTCCCCACCAGTCGAACCAATTCTGCTGCAATATAGTATATGGTCCGTGCAACAGGCCCACTAAGAGCAGGTGCTGTGGATGAACAGCCTGAACCCCGGCCATGATCAGAGACCCCTGAGGAAGGTGAATCAGCTTCTAGACAGATGCTGCTGTGGGCAGAGGTGATAGTTTTGTCATGGATTGGATTTCCCAGGATTACTACTAGGGCTGGACACAGTTGCTTCCTGAGAAAAAGAAAAAAAGCAGCAGATGGTAACTAGAAAAATCTCACAGGAACAGAATGAAAATAGCCCATAGTTAAATGAGACACACACTCTTGTTTTAATAACCTGTGAACAGCAGTGGTTAGATTGAATAACAAACTACATGAGGTTCTTTTAATCTCCCAAGCATCAGCATGCTAGCACGTACAGAAATACTTCTGGGGGCTTTATAAACATGATACTGATTTTGCAAGTTCACATTACTGCGCCATGCTGTGTCCTTCACAGAATAGCCCACCTCCCTCTTTAATTAGCTACAACATACCTCAAGGTAGGAACACCAGGTTTCTGCTGGCAAGTGTTTCTTCTCCTGTCCAACTTGAGAACTTAAAAAAACCTGACCAAATGGAAAACAATCTCTGCTAACTACATGGCTTGATGTTCCATCGCTGATCTGAGCATGCATATAAGTTACTACGCATCCCTAGTTGTGAGCTTCTGTTTTGATGGCTTTTGAGAATGTAATCGAAGTCCTCTACAGTAACTCCAAGTATGCCGTGTAAATTCTCATATGTCACTAAACACACCATCCTTCCTTAAACTGTCTTACTGCAGGAACATTCAAGTGATTCCATGCCAGCCGATCACTTCTCTTCCTCTTCGTCCTCCTCACCAACATGGTGGAACCAGAGCCAAAACCAACTCAGCCCTCTGCTCATTTAGCTGTTATTTCAGCTTTGCCTTTATGCACTTGCCATTTTACTCTAGCCTGAAATATTGTAACTTAAAAAATTCAAGTGCTATATAAGAAAGCAATCCCAAACCCAGTTTTCAACCACATGCCTCAGAGGCTCAGCTGGCACCTCCTGCACGTGCCCAGTGACAAGTAATGCTTCAGCATAAAAAGTAAACAGGCATGTACATCTTACTTCCCAAGATTTTCATGCTGCCCAGAATTTTCACTGCTCTCTTAAAAGTGTTTGCTAAAACTGTTCAGCCTCCTAAAGTCACGGTATGAAAATCATTTTTTAAATCGGGTATCAGATAATGACATTGGGTCTGCTTATTCCATTTCTTTAAAATGTAACCAATTAGGGACATTTCAAACTGTGCTAATTCACTGCCTTAGAGCAGGCATAAGTACAGGTTGCAACAGCAACATATTCTCCATGTTAGTCCCATCAAAGTGCTTCTGTATCAAATTATGGAGAACACTCTGACAGACAAACAGAGCACTTAATCTTTATCTCCTAAAGAACAAAGGCGATTATCAGTCTGGCTCACAACTTCACCAGACAGTTAATGGATTAGGGAATGCTTATGCTGCTAAAAACTGCAGACATCACCCTAACTATAAACTGTTTCATGTCTTCTTTGTGTTTTTTTTATTCATCTTAAGCATGTACTTGGAGGATGCATACTCCTTGGGAGCAAAGCAGGTTTAAAAAGTCCTGCCCCTCATGGCTTGCCCTCATGATATACATGCACAAATACAAATCCCTGCAGAGTTGTAGTGTAAAATGGATCATCAAAATAATATAAATTTAAATAAAACAGGAAGTGTTGTCTTTTAACTGTGATCACTTCAGTGACCTTGCTTACAGGATGACCCCAAAAACAGACACACAAGCATAAACAAAGGGTTGTTTGAAATACAAGGGAAGAAACTTCTGAAATGCCATGAAAAAGATAATGCTGATTTTACACTAATGCTCCCAGAGGCTTCAGTACAGGGTCTGCATGTAATGTTGCCAAGTGTTATCAATCTGGAAGACCTCTCTGACTTGCAGACGCTAAGCACCAGGTTATGCTTTTTTTTTTTCTCTGGGACAGCAAAGGAAGCTCTTGCACACTGCATCTTTATAACTGCGCTAGAATTACACAATTCAACTTCAAAATCACAGGGTGAAAGCTGAGCCTGAGGTCCTATGAAATCTTTTATAAAGTACAGAATTAACTGGCTGTGGGTTAATAGAGAACTCTGCTCTTATCTGATGATTTCCTGCAGGTTTGTTTGCATGAGTGGTGGTGGGGAAAGGCCCTTCTACAGTTATTTATAAATTGACTATTTCTATTACTCTTTGGATGTACTCACCATATTAGATCAGTGAATCCTTTGTGCTGGTGCATGCTCGGAGAGGAGCTGTTTAACATGGAGAGGATGCACTCCAAATAAAGAAGCTGAAGTTGCCGATTGTCACTGGCAAAAAGAAAAGATGCCATTCATATCACACTGAATCAAAGATTATTTACTTGCTTCTAAGTAACTACATTAGTTTGCTTGAAAACCATACCACAACTTACAGCAGTGATTTACTTTGCTAATTCCTACAGATTTACAATGGTACAACTGCTTTTATCACCCCATTTAATTTGTACAGTTCATGTGCAGCAATCTACTACTTCTTGTAGGTAATGTAAAGAAAATAGATTTAATTCATCAGACTTCACAGTAAGGAGTAAGAAACTGACACTAAAGAAGACAAGAAGAAAAACAGCAATAATGTTTCAAATTTGATCTGAAAACCTGAGGGAGAAGAAACTCCTAAAAAGAGGAAAAAGAGGTGACCAGAAGATGTTGGAATAACTAACAACTTCTTCAGGCAATCTGAAGGGCATTTAAACTATTTTCTTCTGGTTATATTTTCTGTTTCCTTGATGAAAACCCACAGTAGTCGTAAGTCAGTGTCTATAGGGAAAAACTCACATTATCATACAGCCCCCTTTCAGAGCCTTGTGAGTTACTCTATAAATCAAACACAATGTGAGCTTAAAGAGGAAGAATGTGAAAGATCTTGTAGTCACTTGGGATCAGCGTGCTTGTAATGTACAATGCACTTGTACCTATTCTCATCATTAGTTGCAGGATTCAGGAGACAAGAGAAGTTGAGGTCTGCCATAAGAAGGTAGCTTCCCATAGCACTCAAATTCTGGTTTATGTTTCGTAAATAAATTTCTTTTGCGTGCTCTTTCAGTCCAAGACAAGAGCTGGAGGAATGTATTTCATGATATATGAGGGCTGCTCCAAAAGTAATGCCTCCTATGTTATTACATTGGCCCACAGCATCAGAAGCAGATGGTGGTGGCATGGCAGCAGAGGTTTAAACTTCCCACCAACATTCTATTAGGCGTTATTGCTCTGTGACAGATGGTAGCTGAGGGGAAGTCAGACAAAATTGCATTGGAAGCAAAGGTCTGTCATCGCATTTCTCTGTGTGGCAAAAATGGCATCCACTGACATTCATTAATGCTTGCGGAATGTTTATGGAGAATAAACAGTGGAGGTGGTGGGTGGTACATTTCAGCAGTGGCAACAGCAACTTATAAGACAAGCCACATTCCAGATGGCCATGCACTGCTGTCGCACCATGAAATGAAGAGCACCTTGATCAGCTCATCCAAACGAACTGGTGGACTACAACCAGGGAACTACATACATAGCTGAATACCAGCTTCAATGTATTGGAAACGATGGTGGCAACACTGGAATATCAAAAAGTTTGCACTAAGTGTGTCCTCACACTGTTTCTGTTCCTGTGTGCTCACACAGGAACAGAAAGAACACGATGTGTGAGTTTGTCAGGACATACTGAACCAATGTGAGGCTGAAGGTGACAGTTTCCTGGATTGTATCATTACTGCTGATGAGATGTGATGTGAGTCAGATATGAGTCAGAATCAAAAGGGCAATCCACGGACTGGCAACGTGAATTCCTCATCAAAGAAAAAATTCAAGATGCAGCCCTCAGTGGGTAAAGGTGATATGCACTGTCCTTTGCAAAAAACAAAGGGGTGATCCTTCTGGATTTCCCAGAACCTGAACAAACCATCAGCTGGCCACTACACTGCGACACTGACTAAGCTGATGAAGGCTTCAACTTCCAGAGTCAGGCCAGAGAAGACGACAGTCTTTCTCTTGAAACACAATAATGCCAGGCCCCATACCAGTTTGAAAACTGTGGAGCGCACTGCCAATCCTGGCTGCACTGTCCTACGATACCCACTGTGTAGCCCATATTTGGCACCTTCCCACTTCCATCCACTTGATGAAAGATGGACTGCGTGGACAACATTTTCCTAGCAACACCATCACAGCAGCTGTGAAATAGTGGGTCACCTCTGCTGGTGCAGATTTTTAGAAGCACAGCATCAGACTCTTGTCCATCACTGGCAAAAATGCATAGCTAATGGTGGTGACCATGTTGAAAAATAGTTTTTTGTAGCTGAGAATTTACTCTATCAAAGAGCACTATTGTGTTCTTTGAGTATCTGTTGTAGTTTCCATGGAAATAAACAGGAGGCATTACTTGCAGAGCAGCCTACCTGACAGTAGGTAAAGAAAGCTGTAAATAATGTATTTTAAACAAAATTAATTTTTCTGTCACTGATTTTCTCAATGTGTTTTGTTCACCTAGATGATATTATAATTTCTACTACATTTCACCATGTGCCCTGTAATTGTTCTCTCTACAATAACTGCTTTCATGACACCCAGCAAGCCAAAGAAGAAAACTTGTCCTTTGACAAGCACTTCACTACTGTATGGAAGTTATTTACAGATTAGATTTGTTGGAAGCTCTTTAAAAGCTAAACAGTGCACAGAGAAGTCAAATTAGCTTATCATCTCAAGTGAGAATTAAATTAATGCATTATGAACAATACTTCTTCTCACAAACAATTTAATCGCACTTTTGCTCCATAATCACAGAACTATGACAATACGATCACATGAATCAGTGAAACTCTCAATCTCCAGATAACAAGTTCAAATTATAAGCTGAAATAACTCACTTTATGACAGCCTGGAGCTTCTCACAGAGCACAGTGAGGACAGATACAACATCATCACAAAGAGACTCAGCTGAAGTACCTCCAAAAAGGACAAAGATCAGAGGCATTACACATTTGCTTTGGGATTACAACCTCAAATCACTGTGAGCACTTTCAGAGTTGGTCAAAGCTTATAAACAATAAGCAAGGCAGCCAAAATTCAGACAGGATGCAGAAGAAAAAGTCCTAGGCTGGAAACTGATCTCCATACAATGACAAAGCAGTAGTATTAAACCCAGAGAAAGCACTGATGCTTACGTGCATTTATAAAAGGTTAGCTGAAATTCAATTCAGGTAATAAAATAAGCAAATAATAACAATAAAGAAGGGACTAGCTCCAGAATTTTTCTGGGGAGCAAAACATCTCTGCGTCTCTCCATGAAGTTTGTCTATCCTCCACATAGATCTTAAAAGGGGATAGTTGTCCACTTTCAGTATTTTAGCCTCCATCCACACAAGTTCTCCTGCAGAAATACTGTGAGAAAATTCAAAAGCAGAGAATATTTTGAACTGTCAAGGAAGACGGTGGATGGTAAGCCAGAATGAGAGCAGAAAAACAATCTCTTGTAAGGTTATAATTTGGCAAGTGTGAACTTTGTTAGTAATGTGCTTTCAAAAGCTGCCATTATACAAATGCCATCCCTGGCCCAAAATACAGTAAACACAGTCATTTCCAGATTCCACATCCTGCTCTGTAAGTCTGCTTCAATTTGCAAATCCACTTATCAACTCTTTCTCCAAAGCACTGAAACACCTTAATTACAGAAGTTAACACTGTGAAACAACCATCTATAACTATGTAGAGAGCAATGCTGTTAACATGGCTCAAATGAAGACACTACTGGAAATATCAGGAGCTAACAGGGCTGTTCTTACCACAGATAACACAGACAGTAACAAGCTATGGAGAAGGTAAGAGATCCTGAAGATGGAATTTCTGTGATATCAATAGCCGTGTGCTGAAGAAAGGAAAGTGAAGAATTAATACGCTGAATTGGAAGGAGTCACTAAAAAAGTTGTACCGATACCTTGACTCTTGAATTTCTGCACGGCCTCATTATTTTCAATTGACTGTTGAGAAAAGACAGATGTGATATAATCAGTGCCTGTAGTAGAAAAGCCACCATACAAGCAATGCTTTAATAGCAAAGCTTTCTTAACAAATCCTTGTCCTCTATCTGTATTTTTTTTAAGTGAAGGTTTTGCATTAAATTTTCAAAAATTCCTTAAGAACTGTTTAAGCAATTATTTAGATTTAAGAAATCCACATCTCATTTAGCTGAAATAGGATTTGTAAATTCTTAAGGGATTTCCTAGGTCTACGAAAATACAGTAATAACTAGGCATGTAGGTCCCACTGAAAATAACTGAGAAGAAAGTACAATTTAGACTTCAAAAGGTACTTTGAAACCAAAATCCTTTGAGTATTGGAGAGTTTATCACACCATCATCATTAATATTACAGTGCCAATATACAAATTAATGACAGCCAGGAAATAGAAATGACCTCTTACATCATTTGGCTCAGTTGCGGTATAGGACACCTCCTATCAATGCAACTTTCACTTATCTTCACCTACTCTCCATTTAGAACAGAACTAACAAAATTCAAATTTCAAATCCAAACTCAAGGTCGAAAACTATAATTTCCTTTTTTTTTTTTTTTTTTGTCCTAAATATTACGGCCAGTAAAATGAACCTACTTAGCACACAGAGAAGATAGGTTTAAGTAAACCTATGAATTCAGTTCCACAGTTGCTTACTAGGATAAAAATAATCTAGTTCAGCAATCCAAAACAGAAGTGGTCACCTTAACCCAAAACATGTACAGGGAAAATAATCTGCACAAATACAGTCCTCAAAGCTTTCTGATAAACAAATACTGACCCTTACAAATAGTACTTTTTTGTTTATATACAAACAAGCATAAACAGATGTAAGAAGCCAATGACATTTCATGTATGCCCAGAACATTTACAGTTTTGCTGACAATGTGCTGGGGTTTCACTCAAGCAGCTCTCATGGATTTTAATAATGCAATAAACAGAACTAATGTTTTCGCTAACAACTGAGCAGACAAAGGATTCCATTAAATTACCTTCATTAAAAATAAGAGTAACAATAAAAAACTTGATCACACTTTCAACAGCTGAGAATTTGTTTGGTTTGCATAAATATCTGTAACGTAGAATATTTTGGCGAAAGGATTTCCACAAATCTCGGGTAAACAAGCAAACAAAATAAAAAATGGAAAAGGAGAAGGCCAAAGCAGTCTGACATCAGAACAAAGCCTCTTTCGTTTAACAGAATGAGAACAAAACCCAGCCAAGCAGGGTTGCCAATGTGAGACTTGCCTTCCTGACAGACTGCTCTGAGGCAGGCGCAAAGTCAGAGCCCCAAAAAGCTTCTGAATGGGATTAGCTATGGAAGTCTGAAATAAAATCCATACGGCACAATAAGCCAGGACAACACACTGCAATCAGAGAAACTAAAAGGCACACAGCTATGGATATGGAACCACTTGTTGATGCCAGGAGGCTCACCATATTTTCTTGCTTTTGTCGTAACTGTAAAGTCAAGTCACTCAACATTTGGCTGAGGGTTGCCCGCACAGCGGTGTTAATGCTCCGCTGGTGACAGCTAGATACATATGTCTCAATGCAAACCTGATGAGGAAACAAGATAGCAATACGTAGATATTAACTGTAACTTACCAGTAACACATGTTTAAGAGGATACCAAGGTCTCTTGCATGCAGATAGTCAGCTTTCCTTGTTATTCCATATTGCCTTATTAGCACATGAAAAGTTTTCAGCAATATGGATAACTGAGTAAATAGCACCAAGAAGCAACATGCAGCTAATCGGTTAATAAGTCTCACAGCTGCAGGAATGGTAAGGCAAAATTGGCAAAATCTTCCCCTTCTGTCAAGCCCAACTGAGTTTGGCGCTTGCCTTGCACTTACAAAAAGAATCTTTAAATGTTAGTTTGATTGTTCTTTTCCAGATACTTATTTGTAACTACCACTCTGCAAGTCTGTATTTTTTCTAATGTAAATACCCTCCAATCCTTAAAAGTTGTTGTTTTTCTCATATAAGCATTCATTCCTTTTTTTTCTGTAATCAGTATAAGCGCAAATTGTGCCTCACCATAGCCTTCTATGATGCAGTGACTAAATCAGTTTAAAAGAGATCAACTGATGTCACCCACCTGGACTTCTGTAAGGCCTTTGATACAGTCCCATAAGACATTCTTATCTCTAAACTGGAGAAATATGGATGTAAGGGGTGGACTATTCAGGAGCTAAAGAACAGGTTGGACAGTCACAGCCGGAGGATGGCAGTCAACAGCTCTGTTCGCAAGAGGAGCCTGGCTATGAACGGTGTCCCCAAGGGGTCCATCTTGAGACCAGTGCTCTTCAACATCTTTACCAATGACACGGGCACTGGGATTGAGGGTGCCCTCAGCAAGTTTGTGGATGACACCAACCTGAGTGGTGCAGTTGATATGACAAAAAAAGATGCCATCCAGAAGGACTTAGGCTTGAAAAGTGTGCCCACGTGAACCTAACAAGGTTCAACAAGGCCAAGTGCAACATGCTGCACCTCAGTCAGGGCAATCCCAGTCATGAGTAAAGACTGTGAGAAGAACCCATTGGGTTCAGCTCTGCTGAGAAGGACTTAGGGGTTCTGGTGAAAGAAAAACTTGACAAGACCCAGCAGTGTGCACTTGCAGCCCAGAAGGCCAACTGTATCCTGGCCTGCATCAAAAGAGGAATGACCAGCAGGGACAGGGAAGTTACTGTCCCTCTCTGCTCTGCTCTCATGAGGCCCTATCTGGAGTACTGCATTCA
This sequence comes from Numida meleagris, assembly GCF_002078875.1. Lineage (NCBI taxonomy): Eukaryota > Metazoa > Chordata > Aves > Galliformes > Numididae > Numida > Numida meleagris. The sequence continues at coordinate 54,026,377 of NC_034411.1, forward strand.
GGTCTGAGGCCCCCAGCACAAGAAAGATGTAGAGTCATTAGAGTGGGTCCAGAGGATGGCCACAAAGATGATCAGAGATCTGGAGTACCTCCCCTATGAAGAAAGGTTGAGACAGTTGGGCTTGTACAACCTGAAGAAGAGAAAGCCCCAGAGTGACCTTCCAGTACTCAATGGGAGCTTATAAACATGAGAGAGAGACCAACTTTTTACACGGTCTGATAGCGATAGGACAAGGGGGAATGGTTTTAAACTAACAGAGGGGAGATTTAGATTAGATACTAGGATGACATTCTTTACTCAGAAGGGTAGTGAGGCAGTGGAACAGGCTCCCAGAGAAGTTGTGGATGCTCCATCCCTGGAGGCGTTCAAGGCCAAGTCAGACGGGGCCCTGGGCAGCCTGATCAAGTAGGTGGCAACTAGATGATATTTAAGGTCCCTTCCAACCCATACCATCCTATGATTCCATTTTACTGCAGCATATATGTATACACATATGCAGATACTATTTAATATAGCACATATATTTACATCTGAAAGCCTCTAAATGGCTTTTCTTACTACAGAAGATACTATTGTGATATACCATAAATTACATAAATGGCTGCCTTTTAAATGCTGGCAACCTGAAGACTCCTTAGCTGGGAGAACCTAAATGAGAAGCCTGCAATGAAAGAACATCAGTGTATCACCTAGTTCCCAGCTCCATGCTCAGCTGTTTGCAGTTTTTTGACACTGTGTTGTGGCCAAAATTCTGCTGGACTCTTGCCTCAAGATGCTACACAAATAGCTACCAAAGCATAATACAGCTGGGATCCAGGGGACAGTACATTGCAAACTACAGTCTCTATCCTTCATCAGATTTTTCTGGGAGGAGGTTTCCTACTGAACTGTTGTAACCACTGTAATTACTTAAGCTACAAAATGGGTAACAGTCTTGACACAGCTTCATGGGTTTTCAACAGCTGTGGAACACAATCTTCTGAGACCATAATCTGAAGAAGCAGCATGTAAGGGACTGAATCATTGAGTATGACTTAATTCTTGTTGCTCTTTCTCAAGATTCTAATCCCCTCCCAAAACAAAGGATTTTATTGATCTTGAGAGCAATTACCATGTGAAGGCGATCTTGTAAGTTTAAAAAAAAGGACCAACTACTCCCATCATTCAGTTACCACCCAAACTCCAGTGAACAAAGAATCCTAAAGCCTGTTAACCACATAGAGCCCTTCAGAGAGGCCAAACCATTCCAAATGCTGCTGAGCTGCTGACAACCATGGCACAATTGTTCTGAAGCTCAATCTCCTTTTCTAGAGTTCCCAAATTAATTGATGGAATGCCATTCTCAAAGATAGGCTGACTTTCTGGTAAGAGCATGGTTGATATCATCTTTTTCTCTCCCCTCCCCATGCCTGCTGAAGAGCAGCAGCACCGTCCACTTGAGCTCTGATCTTGTGGAAGGCCTGTATTCTAAAATGGCTGGGCAAGGTACCTTTTGAAAAGCCACTGATGAAGGAGTGCCAGTAAAAGTTCGAGAGCTCAGGGCCCCAAGGAGGTATGCAATGGACATTTTGATCATTTCATGCATTCGGGGACTTCCAGCTCTATTGCATGCAAAACACAACTAAGAGCAAAACACAGAAGGGTTAGCGAATGAAACAACAGAATCAAACAAAACAAACTTTCAAAACAGAGATGGGATTAACAAAAACACATGACAAACAACAGTCAGAACATGAATTAAACTTTCTTGTAGTGGTCCAGGCAAGCATGAGAAGTTGCACACAGCAAGATTTAATCTGTTTTCATTACTAATAATACTTAAACCATATCATATAGTACTCTTCATGTTGGATGCTTCCAACATTCCAATTTGAGGCTGAAAATATTCAGCAAGATTTGTGGTGTCACTGAGTGGTACACATGAATTGAGAATGACTGGACGGTTCAAATCAACCAGGTGGGTAGACCTGTTTGTCACAGGGAATCCCCAGATAAGAGATCCACCAATAACACAGGCAGCATCTTTCCAATCCTGCAGTGGCTCCTGCTTTGCTACAGAGGGCAGGCTAGGAAAAGTAAGGGACTTAGAAAGAAACGCCAAATAGCACAGACAGTGGAGTGCATAGCTCCTCTCTGCCATCTTTCCATTGGAGCAAGTCAGAACAATAAATGCGGGGACTAAGCAAAAGCTGAACTCAGAAATCATTATCTGTTTCCTACTGCTTATACACTGTAGAATTCAGATACAAAGGAATACTGAGTCCAACTGATAAAGTCTTTGCTTTACCTAAAACCCGGCTGGAAGGAACCTGAGGAAGCATGTATGTGCTTGTATTTGCTAATTAGAAAGAGGTAAACATTCAGTGAAACAATATTTTCTCAAGGGTTGTAGGGAAAATACCTGCACCTCTAAACATACCAAATAAAAATATTTGTGTTCTCTATCATAGTTTATTCTAATTCCCTAAGGGACATAAAAATTTTGTTTGTTTTGATGGCAGATCTCATCTGCGCTCATCAGGGATCCTACTCATTTTAAAAGAAAAAGGAAACAATCATTGTGGTAACTCGTACCACTGCACTAGCAAGGATTTTTAAGAGCTGGGATAGACTTATGGGGAGCGAACTGCAAGTACCAACAACAGCAGAGTTCAACCCTAATCTATGAAAAAACATTTTCAGGATGTTTTAAATGAACAGCAGGTCTACTGTTATCCAAATTTACAGAGAGAACAGAAAATATGATTTCTGATACAGTTTATACCACACAGAACATGACTGATTGACCATTTTCCTCTAGTCGTAAGCTGAAATCGGAAGGGTTTAGAGTCATTAAATGCTTTTCCCAGTGTGTATTTTGTCTAAATTAGAGCTCTTTACTTGCAGCAGAGATGGACTAAGATGAATTAATCAGCTTATACCCTGCATGCTGGAAAGTTTGCTGAGAAAAACTACATCGGGGAAACAACCTGTTTTCTTCTGTTTGGGATGTTAACTTAAGGAGGGTTTAGTAAAACTTAAATGTTTTGACTGACTTTAAATACCAGTTCAGTTCAGTCTTACTGCAACCTTGACAGGTGGGCTTACAAAGACTTCCAAGAACAGCCACACCTCATGGCACTGGAAGCCTCACATAGCACAAAAGAAACCATGGTATGAGTTGGGCAGAACATTTGTTCAAACAAAAAAACTCCCCCCATAAATGGTAAAAACTGAGAAGGAACTCATCTCTAAGGCTTTACATACACAAATTTCACTCGGAGTCTAACAAGAAACATTTAAAGAACCCCCTTTCTGTGGTCAGGGCTGAAATATGGCAATACTAGTAAGCCTTCATTTTCAGAAAGAACAGTTAGCACACATGTTGGGAGGAAAGAGATGGTATGTAGAAACTGTAAGGACATGTATACAATCCTTATATTGCTCCATGGGCATTAGCTCTCCCCTACATTAACAATATAATCTCAGAAAACATTCTGTACATAACAGCGTGTGCTGTGCAGGAGGATGAATTGTTTCTGTCCACCTTCTCTAACCTGAATCAACAGTCCAGTGGCTTGCTACGCAATGTACCAAAATATTACTCATGCAGAAATGCTCACTTAGTAGATCTGCACGTATGTTTTTCTACAGCCAAAGTTCCTCTACAACTCAAGACTTTCAGACTAAAATCTGACTGGAAAAAAAGGGAGACAAACGACCAGTAGCACCTGGATAACACCATATATCCAGAGGCATAATAAATCCTTTACTTGGAAGTATTAGGAAAAATAAACACAAAGCTAACAGGGCATATTGTGGCACTTCTGCTGGGAAGGCATGTTATAGTCTATACATCCCTTTTCAATAAAATTCAGTAGTTTTAGAGTTGCACCAGGTAAGGAATCAGCACAATACTATGTTATTAAGAACATAAGGACGTTTTCCTATTGCAAAACACAAAGCAAAATAAATATGAGAAGTTGTATGCTACAGCACTGCAAGTTTACTATCATCAGTCAATTTCAAAAAGTGTGCCTTCTCATGCAAGCCCACCAGCTCTGTACAATTTGCAGCTGTATTTTCATACTAGACATAAAGTAGTATGAGTCCTTAAGACGGTAGCTGTGATTTGGACTACTTCAGATTCAGGCAGGATAGACACAGAAGACACAGTCTAGCTAGAGGGGAAACATTAAATGGCTCCAACAACTATACAACTGAGGCACTTACCTCGGCAATCTTCAATACTGAACTCCCATTCAGCTCAAATGTGGAGGTATATGTTATACAGAGCAAGACCTTGAATCAAAAGAGAGGGAAGAAAGAAAGAAAACTTAAATTTCATCTGCTATTGCTTCTCTTTCCCTTTTATGCGTTTTCAGCCACCTCTCTTTTCATTCTTAGAGTAGATATCAGAAGCTTTTTAGCACCATGCTACTGGAATAAAGACGTTGGCAATACCAAGGAGCTTAGCTGCTTCCTCCTGAAAAGCTGCAACTCCTAGCCCCAGAGGTGTAGCCCAATGGACTATTTATCAATCTCCTACATCTGACCAAAGAAGGAAAAACAGTTCTGTGATCAATCCCAGCCTTGAAAACCAGTTGATAGCCAAAATCCATTTATACTTCATCCACAAGCTTTTCACGAACTATAATCAGTCCTTTCATTTATTTCTGTTAGGAAAGGGAGGGAAAAATACAAATTATTACTCAGATGACACAGACACATACGTATTATGTGAAACCAGCCATTAATTACTGCTTGACATGGAAAGGATTTCCAAGCCTTGGGTATTTAAAGTAAGTGTAATTGTAGTCACTTGAAAATGAACAATAAAAGGTAATACACAGACCCCAGTTCACAAGGGAGTAGGAACTAAAAACCCTGCACCTTGCTTTGAGGGGGAGGCGAAATGTGATGCTATCCACCATGGGATAGTGTTGTATGATATTTTCACCACATGGCAATGTCCTTCCTCCCCCCTTCCTCTCTCCCTTATCTCCCTTTCCAATCCCTCCAGCACTATGGAAGACTGATAGAGTCTGATCTACTGTCCTCTCTCCTTCTACCTGTATGATTTCCCCCCGTGTCAGAAGTTATGCTTTGCTTGGTCTGAAACAGCCTGAGTTTCTTAGGATAAGCGTACCAGAAAAATATCGATCACGCTAACAGCAATACGTCAGTCCCTAGAACTTCCTCAGCCACTAGGTACTACTGTTCACTGTTTCAAAAGGAAACTCAGGGCATCAGACCAGTTAGTATCACTGTTAATTGTTTCTCTCATCTGTTACATGCTTCTCAGTGGAACTAGGTTTTATTTTACTGTCTGGTTCCTTGACAGCTACTGAGACATGATATCCTAGGGTAATCTCCTTAGCCTAGAACACAAAACAAACAACTTCACCACAGTGCATCTGATCAGACCTTACAAAATTGAACAACCCCAAAAAAGGAAGCAAAGTTGCGTATTTGGGGAGATTATTGCCTTCAGGTCCCTGCAGAGTATAATTTTTCTGACTTCACTGTATTGCGATTTCCACATTATGTTGGAACAATAGAAAATCAATGTCACAGTTTGAAGAAGCAAGCTGGATCACCTCTCATTTGCAAGCTGTGTCACCTCCGTAGATCACAATGATCTCTACAACCATCTCAAAGTCTTCAAAAAGAATGACAAAAAAATCCCAGACAACTCTACTGTAGCACTTCTCAAGCAAGCTGCAGCACCTGAACCCTCATCATTACTACTTAATCTCTGGGAGAGTTCTCCTTTGTGCAGTTATTTTGCACCATAGGGGAAAAATCCATTACTAGGAAAAAAGCATTTAATAATTTTAGAGTAATTTGAACTCTATGTACAAGAGAAGCTTTGAGAATTATCTATGTGCTCTTACAGGTACAGACAGAAGTGCCTGCCCACAGATGAGTGCATCATTTTTCTGCAGAAGGACATAAATAACCTCCTTCACATTTTGGCAGTCAGTATGAAAAGCTTCTACCCACTGAAATGCACGGTATCTTTACAATTTTTTATTTTTTACTTTTTCCAGCAGAAGAACTGTATTTCACTACAGGTTATCACACCTTATTCACAATTTATTTGGCTGCATTTTTATAATACTAAGAAAATAACAGTCAGGGGCCTCATCCTATTCTTAGGAAAGATGGTTTCACTGTAAGAAGTGTTCCAAGAAAAGCATTATGTAATGGCAGCTTTATATAGTTTATATATGGTATCTAGCCCTGATTCTCACTCAGTCCTTTGTAAGAAGACGCTGACAAATTTGGACAAACAAAAACACGTAATAAGAAATGAAAAGGACATGCTACACTTCTGAAGTACAACATTTGTGCCCTACCATCTCATTTTTATATATTTAACATCTAGCTTTAGAGCTAAACAGTTTCTAAGCCAACTTTCTTTACAGTTTTCAAAAATCAGAGAAACACACAAAGTTATCTGCCAGACTCCTTGCATATTCTTGGCTTACTTCACTTGTCACCATCTTCTCTTACAAATTGTTTCTAAGATCTGGAAGACAGTCTCTGACCACGCACAAAACTGCCCTCAGCTATGATTTCTATCAGCACTGCTGCAGAGCTCATTTACAGTCTTGGCAATTTTCCAGGCACTTAACTCATGTTTTCCCATTTCAATGGAACAGGATGACAGCAGTTTTTTTCTGAGATTACTGGATGAAAGATGGGATTAAACAAACAAACAACCCTTAATCATTCAGATCTACTACAGACACTGATTGTCCAGACAGTATATCCCTGTGGTGGGTTAACCTTGGCTGGCCCCCAGGTGCCCACCATGCTGCTCTCATTCTCCTTCCTCATCATGATGGAGAGAATATGTGATGAAAAACTCATGGCCAAGATAAAGACAGGGAGACTGATCACCAATTATTGTCAATTAATTTAATTTATTGCAAATTAGCAACAGAATAGGATAGTGGGAAAAAAAAAATAAAATTCAAACTACCTTCCCTCCTTTCCCCCTGCTCTTCTTCCCAGGCTCAACTTTATTCTCAACTCTTCTACTTCCTTCCCCCAAGCAGCGCAGGGGAACAAGGAATGGAGGCTGCAGTTGGTCCATGATGTTCATCTCTGCAGCTCCTTCATGGTCACTCTCTGACTCTGCTTCACATGGGGTCCCTCCCACGGGATGCCATCCTTCCTGAACTGATCCCGCGTGGATTTCCCACAGGCCGCAGCTCCCCAAGCACTGCTCCAACACAGGTCCATACTAAAGGCTCCACCCTTCAGGCACTGTTCCAGCACAGGTCCCCCATGGGCAGCAGCTCCCCCAGCTCTTCCCCACCGCGGGCTTCTTTCCACGGGCTGCAGCTCTGGCCCAGGCTGCTTCTGTGGGGGTATCCATGGGCTGTGCCTCCTTCAGGCCACATCCACTGCTGCACCACGGGCTCCTGCATGGCTGCACGCGGAGATCTGCTTCGCGTGGAGTGCACGGGCTGCAGGGGACAGCCTGCTCCTCTGTGGGCCTCTCCTCGGCTGCAGGGAGCTGCTGCTCTGGTCCTGGAGCATCTGTCCTCCTTCTGCACTGACCTTGGGGGCTGTAGGGCTGTTTCCTCACATTTTCTCATTCCTCCCTCTCACAGCTGCTGTGTAACATTTTTTGCCATTTCTTTAAATATGTTATTAACAAGGCACAACCAGCATCACCACTATCTCAGCTCAGGGCAGCAGCTGGCATGTTTTGGAATTGGCTCCTACCTGACATGGGGCAGTTGCTGGGCCCCTTCACACAGGGGCCACAGCTGCATTACCCTACAATCAATGCAAATCCAATGCAATCCCAAAGGCTGCTTAACTGCTCATGATACTAATTCAAGCAGTCTATATTTAAAAAGTTAACAAAAGAGACTTTCTTATGCAATGGCATTCTGTTTTCACAACCACTTGTAGTGGAAGGAAAAAAAATACTACAAAGCATTTCCTAGTACCATCTTCAGTACAAAACAAAGTTGAAAATCAGCTTCTGCTCTGCATTGCTGTGGTGAAATCTTAATTGGTTTGGACTCTAAAACAACCTTTTGTTTTTAGAGGAGCTTTGATAACCATAGAGATATTTTCAAAATCACACAACCTCTAGGATATTATAACTGGCTTGTATTATCTTGCAAATGCCTGGATGAGATTAGATTTCCGTAAATGGCCTACCCATAATGAAAACATTAATTTTAATTACTGTTGAAGCTTTGCCTGTCATAGAACATGAAATACGATTCCCACTCCCTGGAGTCCCAGGATACCAATTGTAGTACAAGACTGCACACACAGGCAGTTTTCACAATAGGTAAGAATGAAAAAAAAAAGTGCTTCTAATGGTATACTGAAAGTCAGTAGACACAAAATGACTTAGAGTATTTGAACTGCAATGGAATTTAACTTACGTTACAATGTCTATCTGACATTTTAAGGAGATCTCTTATAGAAGGAACATTTCAGATTAGGAGAGTGCTAAGTGTTGCCAGCCATGTTCCCCAAGTGCTTAGTACATATTTGTAGTGAAAGGCAACTGTCACGCTGAAGAGCTTATGGTGGAATCATATGAACTCAACAAGGTGTGAAAGCAAGCAAGCAGTGCCCCCAAGACAGCAAAGGATAATTTAATAATTTGACGTTTAAAGCAGTCATCCAGCATTTCTGCAAAACAGAACAGCCAATGACTTCGTATTTGGCAGAATAACTAGTAACCTGACCATGTTACATTCTTCGGCTTTGAAGGAAAACAAGGCCTGAAGAAATGAAGTGCATTAATGAACTTGTGGACACAGTGTCACCGTGTATCACCATACAAAACACAGCAAGTTTTTAATTATGAAGAGAAAGGAGACAGTGTCTCCCATGAATTAGTAAACCCATGAAAGGCCTTGCTATCACCAGCAACTGGTGCTCAGCATTAGGCATGCACCAGGGCTTCAAGCAAAAGGGTTGTATCTGCTATAGAAGAACCTCACAAATTATCAATGGTGACATGCTGAATGCTCCCCGATGGCCACGCCCATTAGTTTGCTAGACTAGAACAGAACTACTGCTGAGCACTATTTATGGTGTTATGAAACCAACTGAAACTTCTGCACATTAAGTACAGTTGTAGGAAGGAAAGAAGTGATTTAAAGCAACTGCTTAATAGACATTTAACTGGCTTTCTTAACAGCTCTGACAGGGGCTTTGTCTTTAGAATGGTAACACTTGAGAAAAGAGAAGGTTTTTGGAAAAAAAAAAGGGCAGTTAGCACTGTGCTAGGGTTGCATTTCACACTTCACAGGTTACAATATATTTAGGTACACTGCACTACTTTATGAACAAGAAGACAGTTAAACTGAGTAAAAAAAAAAAAAAAGAAATGCAAATTGAAAGATGCCAAAGTTCTAATGCTCCTTTTCTCATTGAGAATGACATTTTAAAGAGAGATTCCAGTAGATCAGTCATGAAGTGAGTGCTTTTTGGTCTGCTCACTCATGGTGCTAGGAAACTCCCATAAAATAGAAGAGGAAGTATTATGTATGAGGCAAAAAATGGAAATGAGGAAATGGGAAAGTGTAGAGGGATGAGAAAGACTATCACCATTAGGGAAAAAGAAAAGAAAAAAAAGCAATTAACTAGTAAAACCCAGAAGAAAAAGAATTGCAGAAAGGAAGTTTTAGGTGGGGCATCTAAAAACAAAGAAAGAAACTCAAAGCATCGAACTGTTCCATGTGTCTGTATAACAAATATTCTTAAGGCAATCATTTTACATACAGATACGTGTAAGTAATTACATGTTTGAGTACTGTTTCCTTGCTACAAATTATGCTGGTATTAAAAAAAAAAAAAAAGATCACAGAGTAACTGATTAGAAATTGTAAGAAAGGGAAAAGCACAAGAAAGGAAGTTAGGGGCCACCCATTCATAGCAACTAACATAAACTGCATGCACGTACAACAGAATTTTGCTATTTTTTTGACATAACATAGAGCTTTTTTTTCCTGCATTACAGTAGTTTGTTTGACCACTTTGCAAATTACAATGATTGTCCTAATCATTACTTAGACAAATAAAAGAAATATATTACAGCCCCTGCTTCTCAACTGCAATATCTTCCCGCTGAACTCAGTTCCCACATAAAAATGAAGTTACTTGTATCCACCCACAGCCAAGAAGGAAACAAGAACTAGTGTATTCCCTAGCTGAAAGATTTTGCCATTTATGATTTTTTTTTTTTTGATGGGAAAAGAGTTGTGAACTTCCTTACACCCAGATATATGAAAACATGGGATACATGCAAGGTTTCAACAAAACTGCATCAAGGAAACATTGTGTGACAGCGTACTTCAGGACAGCCAATTTGAGCTTCCTGTTTCAAGTCAACAGATTTTTTTATAAGAAGGCAGCCGGAAGAAAACCTAAGAAATGGGTGCCCCACAGGTTGTCTAGCCTGCCAGAACACTTCACCCTGTCCCAGACCATCTCCTGACCTGCATCCAGGAAAGAGGACAAAAAAGCCAGATAAGCTGTTCTTGTGGTTGCTTGGCACTATAATATTCAGTAAACAATAATGTCTGGCTGCAGGGGAAAGATGAAATGGCAATACATGAAAGTTAAAGGGTTTCTGTACTTGGCTTTGTGATCATACAATGTCTTTGTGGTTTACTTCCTTAACAGCTAAGTAATCCCCAAGTTCTTGGTATACACCTAAGACTGAAGTCTAGGAACTTGTGCTTCCCCTTCACGCTGAACAGCTGTTAGTTACATCATACTTTCCAGAGCTGGAGACCTGCTACTTTCCATTTGGCACAGGGAAATCTGCAGGTATGACTCAGACTCACTTGTGTATGCGGCCTGGCACAGAACAGCTGAGCGATAAGCCTCCAGTACTGCTGAAGTTCCTCCATTTCTCCCTTTTGAGACAGTTCTTCTTTAAAATCAGCACTCATACAAAAGAGGATGCCTGTCACAAGCACTCCAAAAGAATAAGTAAACCTGCACAGACAGCATAATCTATGCAGTATTTGATAACAAGCATTTTTATTTATTGCCCCTTCTGTCTTATCCATGCTAGAGACTGATGGAGAAGTGACCACAAAGGACCAAAAACCCTGCCGTCTTACCCTTCCCCTCTTTTTTAACCACGATGGAGAAAGCTCAGGTATTTCATTCAAGACTGTGGATTCTGCTATGATGGTCAGGCACCTAAAAATTGGTGGAAGTGAGTTATGATTTATAGGAATATCATAATCTTAATTATGAGTACTGTGCACTTACTACAGTCCTAATTAATTCAGGACAGAATGAGCTTATTTTAAAATACATAAGATAGGTCATGCAGTCCTCTGGAATTAACCTGGTTACTTAAAATTAAGAATAAAAAAAGAGAGAGAGAGAGAGAGAGAGAGAGAGAGAGAGAGAGAGAGAGAGAGAGAGATGTGAACCCAAGAGAGTCTGGATTTGCAGTTGGCCTACATTGCAACAATTAAAATTATGAAATGGTTGAACAGGAGAGCCACTAAGAACGCTAGCATAGCTAGATAAGAACTGATTGTAGACAAGAATCCCATTTGCACATTATGCAGGTTTTTGCAGACTCCTCTCTTTGAGGGTGCAGACTTATCACATCTCTGAATTATGAACTGGACAAAAATCAGTTATTGCCTATTGCTCATATTAGGCACCACAGTTACAAGAAATAAAGATCACATTCAGCTGAAACTTTCATCTGCAAATTTTCAGCATTTTCTTTTCTTTTTTTTCTTATTAGTACGCATTTAAGCCAGTTCTGCATTTAAAGCATGAGAATAAAGTTGGATATTCATTTTTCACTGTGTATGAAACAGGTCCTTCCCTGCTCATAAAGAGAGCAGAATGTAATTTGTATTGCAAGTGATGTTGAATAACGTTTTCAATAATGCAGTGCACAAAATATATTGAGAGGAAAAAATAATGTAATCACAAAATTATTCATTAAAATTAATGAATAATTAACATTATTTTTTAATTAACAGCAACTATTAGTAACTAGGTTGCTGATTCACATTCACCATTTACCAGTCATAATTTTACTGCTGCACCAATGAACGCTTATTTTTAAATGTGTCCTGCAATTACTCTTTTTATTCCTAAATAAAACCATTATACATGCCATGTCTTGAAGAAGCAGTATAGAGAACTTAGTCTGTATATACATTCTTAAATGCAAGTTATTTCAGTTCAGCTCTCCTGTCCATTTGATTGCACAAGTCAAGAAAAAGCAAAACAGTTGCAAATGATATTCTACTAAGCAAAAATCAAGTTGTATGTGGAGACATATTTCATAAACATTAAGCTTAAAACAATGGGAAGGCATCCATGTTTGTGAGAGCTTATTATGGTGATCCGCTCATTTACGAGCATCCAAGGTAAAGGTGTAAAATATAATCATCCAGAGAGACCAAGATTTTAGACTTGTGCTCTGTCACCATTTCAGATCAAACATTTTAGAACTACTTTTCAAATGCATAGTAAATTTTTCTCTATCACGAAGGGCCAAAGCAAAAACCAACCGAACAACTCCTCTTCCCTTCTCCCCTCCTGTCTTGGAAAAAATAACTACTAATACTCAACCTAAAACCAGCATTTCAGAGGCAGAGGTATTTGTTCCACTCCACCTGCTCTTACAGAAGAGAACTTTCATCAAAGAACTCTAATCTAGATTTTATTTCTGACTACAGCCAAAACCAAGAACTGAAGTCCCAAAAAGAGCTGTCTAGTATTACTGCTGGAGAGCTCCCAAATGCTCTATTAATGCATCAGTGAATAGGTACAGAGAAAAGATTGCTGTAACACAGCAGATTTAGCAAGCACTCATTAAATCTCATTCAAAGCTTAGAAAGAGTTTTGGCTGACTATTCACTGAAAGCCCACAGAATAAAATCAGAAAAATTATGTTCACTGGGAATAAACTAACCTTTCCTAAATGAAATTGCTGTTCACCACGGGTAATAGGTAAATACAGGGATTAGAAGAGTCTTCCCTCAAGCAAATTTGGAAGAACAGATTCTGCTTCCAGAAAACCCACAAGTCCATTTCAAAAAACACCATAAGTAGAGTAGCCAGAAATACAACATAAATGAATCTTCCCAGAAAATTTAAAAGCTGAATTATGCCTTTCTTGTTTTCTGCCAGTGCCCACTATTTTGTGGTATATCCATCTTATCTGGAGAGCTTACTTCTGAGTGAGGACTTATCTATTATCTTGCAATTACTCATCAAGCTTCCTTATTTTTTTTAAAGATCTTTTTGTTATTTTAGAAAAATGTTGGCACAGATAGATAAATAGACAGAAAGAGGCACTGCATTGTTAAGAAGGTTGTCAAATTCCAAGTGGAAGTCACCATAACTTCAGTGAAAAGAGGCAAAAAATCATTGTGGCTTTGGATTCTTTCTGCCCTAGTCTCTTCCTTCATACTATGTTTCCCCTGCTTTGGCACCAGTTGTGTTCAAAGGTAAATTCTAGATCTTCCAGCTGAAGAACTACCAAAAATCAAAGAGAGAAAATAAAAATGCTCAGCTATACATTAGTTTCATTTTCCTCTGCTCATCTGGTCATATCTGATAGTGCTTTTGTCAATACTGCATGTGCTCTGGCAAAGGTCTAATTAAACAAAGCAGATGTACTTCTGGCTTCAGATGTTTTTAAAATGGCTGAATTTAAAAGCAGTTAACCAAGAAAGAAATGAAGATCCTCCCTACCCCACAACCATACCCAAATCCATGATATTTATCTTCGGTCAAGAATCTCTCCAGAAATGCTTTCTGCTGCAGACTACTTGCTCACTCGTCTAGGGCTAAGGCCAACAAAATGTCCTTAATCCTCAACACAAGACACATCCTTGCATTTCACTCAGTTATAATGCAGCCCTATGTCACATTACCACGTTATTCTTACATCTGAGCCAGCCATATTCTTGGTCTGATGTAAAGGGTGAATTACTCCCTCTTTCCCCCCTCCAATTTTGTCTGTAAATCTGCAAATGTATCAATAAATCAGTGAGTCACTTTGGTGCATCACTGATAAAACTGACAACGTTTGATTAGTGATCAGCATAGCTCTTCCTTCTCAACTTGCACAAATACTGCAATGTAAATATGCAAGTAAAAATACTCATTCCGTTTTTAACTGCAGTCAATCTATTGATGGATTACGGGAAGATCAACAACAAGGTACTGTACAATTGTGTGATTTTCCATTCCCCTGATACAGCCAGCTGAGCATAGGAAAAGGACAGACAGGTTCAGCATATATGAGAAGGTTTTTCAGTGTGATAATGAAGTATCATGGCAACAGCAAGGCAAATGCTAAGGCGGCCTTGCATCAGGTCCATTGTTTCTACTGATTACACTTTCCAGATAACCTGCTTTTTTAGCATCTTTTAACATGATCTAAAACACATAAGCAAGCCCAATTTAGTTCTCAGTGTAAAAATACTAATAAATCTCTGTCAAAATGTATTAGAGGTACAAAGAATAAGCAGACAGCATACTCACTGAGATACTCTACAGACATCTGATGCTTGGCACTTAAACAGAATGTAATCTCGTACACCACTGAAACCTTTCATTAGTACATGCGAAATCCAACGCAGTCAGTATACCTTTATTTGTTACTGGTCCACATTCGTGCCAGGAAGTTTTAGCTTTTTCTCCTTCCTCACAGAGAAGACCAGCAAATTCTTTTGGGCATACTACTACTGTTCATATAGGAATTGCCCAGTACTTACTAATATATTTAGATATAGTGTTGAGAGACATGGTTTAGTGGGGTTATTGGTGGTAGGTGGATGGTTGGACTGGATGATCTTGTAGGTCTTTTCCAACCTAGCTAATTCTATGATTCCACGATTCTAATACTAACAGTGTCCTTCAAAAAGACGAGCAAGAACTTCAGAGGAACTTTCTCCCATAGAATTGCTCTGAATGAAACACCTAACGGAGAGATGCAATCCATGGCTGGTATCCAGAAGAACTGATGATATTGCCAGCAATATCTAATCTGCAGTCAAATTTAGTATTTGCTTATTACACAAAGTAAGATTCCACTTTTAAACAGCTTATAGAAAGGATAAAATCACCTTCACCTATCACAGAGGAGAGGGGTATTGTGAAAGATGAAGACTTTGAGCTTATCTTGACAGCTGCATTTCATCGGTATTAATCTTCCCTGGTTGCCCAGGATGTACTTCAGCCAGTGTCCAGCCTTGCCCTGAACACTGCCATTGTGCCATTTCTGTGATCCTCCAACACGGGAATCTGTGTAGCATGCCATAACATTCACTCTTGAAAATAAGGAGGATCTAGTACCTATCCATAAACTACTGAGTGCCATTCCACTTTTACAGCAGTAGCCTCAACTGTTCAGTTTCCTCAGTGCTGGAAGACATCCAGCTAGTACTCCTTTCCATTCACTTACAGCAACCACTACAGTTTTCCTATTCCATTTATACCTAATGCCGCCTTTTTTAAATAATATTTGATTAATTATACAAAAACAATATATAATAATCTAATATATAAAATAATATTCGATTAATAGTATTAATTAATAGTTCCCCTAAGTGTACCAAAGCAACTACCTGCACTTATGCTTCTATCCTGTGTTCATCCTTTTACTACTAATCCCAATTTGCAGTCACCTGAATGTAAAAACTTTACAGACTGCTTCCCAAGCTCATCAAATCCCTTCATACACATTTGCAGAACTGACAAATTACAAAGAACCATAAAGATAAATATTCAAAGTGTTTGCTATGGATAATTAGTAAAGTGTGAATTTCTGGTGGATACTTGCTGGGAACAACAGGAGATATTTTGGATAGGATTTCCAAACAAAGCTTTTAAGCGAGTCAGGAGCTTAAGTGCCAGTAACTTACAGTGAGATTTACACTCCTGTACTTCTGTTGTAGAATCTATTTTACATAACTAAAAGCTTTTGGTTGCATTGTCAATACATGGGAGACTCCTGCAACAGTGCAGCAAGTCACAAAGAATCAGGCTGCTATCACTGCTGACCTAGTTTCATACAAACCTCACATTCAGGAGCATCTAATATCTGCAACACGTAAGAATGTGTTTAAGCTCCTCTGGATAGAATAACCCAGTCTAAAGAGTAGTTGTATGCTGCCTTTACGACACTATTTAGCAAAACTAGGGATAAAACCGCATCGTTGAGACAAGCTGCTTGAAATCCTGAGGACTTCACCACACTCCCAGACCTCTACTCCCAGATGCACGTGCAACTGCATTTGTAACCTTCAGGTTACAATGTAAAAGGATCTACTGCTTAAATTGGCTTTTAGGTAAGTCTCAGATACAGTTTCTTGAGCATTAAATGCTCTGTTTAAATGTTTCGGCCCTCTGGTCTTCCTCAAACAATAAAATACAAGTTTTACATTGTTCTTGGGCTGTAAAGATGAAATGTGATTTTTACCATATACCCATTTTTACCATTCATTTATCCAGAACTTTAGGAAAGAATTGATACATTAAAATTTCACTCAGTACAAGGAAGATGATGTCTCCCTTTCTCTTTTGCACAGAACTGGAAGCGAGCATTGCTTTTGTTGTTGTTGGTGGTGGTTTGTTTTGTTTTAAAATATTTAAAATATTTTATTTATTTTGCTTATTGCATCACTGTTTCAAAGAAACAATGTACATAAGATTCTGAATCTGCAATACTCAGGAAGCTAAAAGCAAACAAACAAAAAAACAAAAAGTGAGAGGGTGCCAGTTCAGAAGCACTGCTGCTTAACCCTTCACCTTCCTCACTGCAGGCAGGAAAGAAGCATGCTGGGTTAGAACTGCAGATCTGAGTGCATTAAATTAAATTAAGCCTGTTCACAGGCAAAATCCTGCTTCCATAAAATGTGGAACAGACAAACGCTCATCCTCTTTCCCTCTTGCTAGGCTCAACCTTCTGCATGTTCTGGCACAGACTGCATGCTGCAGGCAAGCAACCAGCCTCACTGGCAGAGTACAGCCAGTACAGAGAAGTTTCAGAGTGAGTAACATATATTCATTAGGACAAGGCTGTCACACATCGGAAAGAAATAAAGACACCTAATCTATGAACTTAACAGTAAATGACAGTCAAGTAAGTAGATCCAAACATATAAATCAGTGCTAAGTATGGCAAACACACAAGACCACTAGAAGAGTCTTTTTCAACAAGGGTTTCCACTGAAGATCCAGCCATCACCGTACTGTTTCATGTGAGCAATGCAGGTACTGGAAGACATTATTTTCAAGGCAGTACTATCAAGTTATAATATACAAGTTATAATATACCCACACAAACTAGCAAGCACCTATCCACATGTTTCAAAATTACAAAACTGCGTAGCCCAGTTCATGAGCACTAATACCAAATACAAACTTCCAAATCTGCAAGTCATTTACCTGTGAATTACCATAGAGTGAATTGTTTGTCCTGTTTCAGATTCTATTAACAGTAGTAGTCACAGTTCTTTCTAAATACCTCCTGTTAACCCAGGACAACACAAACCAAGCAGAAATGAAAGCAACTGACATCTGCCAACAGGAAAGAAGGAATCAAAGTCCCTACAGTGAAGATTTCCAACACAATGCCTAAAATTGTTTGCTAGTCCCAGCAGTTACACAGCTTCTACTGCAAGCACTGACATGTGCGAAACACTAACCTTCATCACTTCAACTTGCAGATCTTCATTGAGCGAAGGAGTCACTTTGACGGCATTCAGCATCTGATTAAGCAACTGTTTCTCATCCGAGTCTGTTTCCACGGATACAAACCTCTCATCAGACAGCAGCTTCTGTAGAGAGAAAGCGGCAATGCACAGATTGAAGACAAAACTGCCTCTGACTAATGCTGCTGTTAACTACTATACCAAGCCTACTAATGTTGGTACTACAGTGGCTAGGTTCTGTGTACAAAATTCAAAGTGATCCAGTAACATAATGAAGTACAGCAAAAACTGGAAAATCCATGCCATGATGAAGGAAAGGATAGCACCTTTTGAACCAGCTGCCATTCCAGCAGTGCCTTTCCCACGCCACCTCTGGAGTGTCCAGAAGAAAGCAGTTATCAGCAACTGATGTGAGACCACAAATCACTCCAAGTAATGCCTTCCATCCCTCCAAAACAAAGTAAAAAAAAAAAAAAAGAAATAAAAAAATTTCCTAACAGGCTGGTGCCCTGACCTCAAACTAGTTCTAGCAGATACTCCACTTGGTGAGAGACAAAAGATTCAGCTGTCTTCTAATTTTGAAAGACACAGAACACAAGCACAGTGGACATAGCATTTCTGACCATTGACAAGACGCTTTTAGTGTCATTCAAAAGCTGACACGGTGAATGCTATCAATTCCTCAGAAGGAGAGTACTGCTAGCAAATGAGTGGCATAGGAACCACAAATATGGTACCCAGGAATGGGTTCAGTACAGACTGATTGAGCTCCAGGCTAAGTATTTCAGACCAACCAGATTTCCTTTGTCTTGAAAAAGCCAGTATCAGAGCCAGCATCCTCCAGCAACTGGAGATGTGTGAGGCTGAGGGAATCAACATGAAAAATATTAACGGAACATGAGAGACCATCACCAGGTTTCTCTGAGAGTACATTTTCATGCTTGAAAGTAGGACTGATAGACAGCAACACTTAACTGAGCTCTTCATGTTATGTTCTCACTTCCCTGAGATATCCATGTCCCATTTCAAGATTCTTTCAGTTATTTCACACTTCTCCCATAAAAATCAACAAGTTTCTAAAAATAACTTCCTCTAACATTCCAGCCTCAATTTATTCACATAAGTTCCTTTCCTACCCCAAAAAACCACTGTTTACTCTTCCTGTTTTCCCTAAAGGTTTGGTTGGGTTTCTTTTTGTTGTTGTTGTTGTTTAAAAACAAACAAACAAAAATCAAATATCTTTGCTTTTGTTCACTGAACCTGAACAAACCAGGTTCTATCAGAATTCTACAACAAGACTGACAATGCTTCAAATACCATAACAGCTCCAATTTATTTTCAGTGCACCCTTATGAAGAACAAATAATTAAATCAGAATCACATATTAGGTAACACATCAAGGAGAGGTGGTGAGTGGCACAATTTCCTCAGAATTCTACTGGAAACTCCTCTTTTACATAGTCTAGAAACACCTTCATTGGCACCTCCTATTAGTGACAGCTTCCTGCAATAAATGTGCTCACTCAAATCTTTTTTCCAGAACTGGCTCTCCTAGGTGCTCCAACTGCAGAGCAAAACTACCTTGTCTTAGTTTCCAAGAACAAAAGCTTGCAATGTCCCAGAACACTCTTTGAACAGTCCACTTTACCCTGTCCTTTCTGCATCACTTTTGTCCTGAAGCTCCCTCCCAGTTTCAAGTCTGTAGTACTACTTCATTCCTACTTCTATTTTCTATGCTTATACTGTTTTTTTTTTTTCTGGAATAGAGTTAACTTTCTTCACAGTAGACCACATGGCATTGTGTTTGGGGTTTATGAACAAAACAGCATTGATAACATACCCATGTTTTAGCTATTACTAAACAGTGCTTGAATTGCACCAAGGACTTTCCTGTTTCTCATGTTGCCCTGCCAGTGAGTAGGCTAGGGGTGCAGAAGAAGCTAGGAGGGAACACAGCCAACATAATTGATCTCAGCTGACCAAAGCAATGTTCCCTACCATACAGTGCTGTGCTCAGCAGGAAAAGCTGAGGGGAAAGAAGGAGAAGGGTGGGCAGAGGAAAGAACTACGGCATTTATCTTCCCAAGTAATGT
The DNA here is from genome assembly GCF_002078875.1 of Numida meleagris. Classification (NCBI taxonomy): domain Eukaryota; kingdom Metazoa; phylum Chordata; class Aves; order Galliformes; family Numididae; genus Numida; species Numida meleagris. The sequence goes on from NC_034411.1 coordinate 54,046,157, forward strand.
CAATGCAAAGCCCAATAATTACAGTAACCTTAAAGGAAGTAATTTTCTTTCCTAGATGAAGCATCACACCACCATGTTGTGGCCCCATATGGATCACTTCCTCTAACAATACGCCTGACATCTCATATGCCGAGTTAAGTGAATTTGAACGTACATCCTTACACTCCCAAAACAACTTCATGTTTGCTCTTTGAAAGAGAAGCTTCTTATTGAAAAACATGTACCAGCTTCTTCCACAGCTAATATCTCCCTAGTGATAAGAATTTACCAATGCATAGCTATTTGTCCAGTTAAAAGAAACGTAAACTGTTTTAATTTTATACTGTCACACTATAGTGCTTTTTTGTTTCTCATGCTATGCTGCTGTTTTTTTCTGCAATTTTCAAATCCAGTGATACTGAAAACAATGTAGAAAAAACCTGCAAATAGACAATACAGCTTCAGGATCTTTTATTAACTTCTTCAACACTTCACTCTAGCTTCTAAGAAAGTAAGCAGCTGAAAGGTAAGGCTTTCTGAGGACCACACAGAGGGCACAGGGCCACATGAGGAAAACTACATCTCTATCTCATGTTGAAAGTCAGGAACTCCCACCTATCTGCAGAACATTTCAAGCTTCTACAGAACCAACAGCCTTCACTTGCACCCTAAATTCTGAACACTGTTACAGAAGCATAAACATCACTGTTATATCCATCAAAAGACAGATACCTCTTCTGTAGTATTTTTCAAAAGCAAAGCCTAAATTTCCTTGACACCCACTACCTACTAATGTACACACACCCCACTCTTAAGCCATACCTGCATCCCGGCTAGAGCCTGCTGGGCCAACTTCATGCTCTTCGATTCCAGAGCCAGTTGGAGAGGAAGGAGACACTTCTCCCTGAAGTAAAAATAAATAAGTAAATATATATGAATGGGAACAATGGAATTAAAATTAGTATTCAAAAGAACAATGTTCCAGAAGGGCTGTATCACTTTCAATAAGATAGTACTTGCATACAGTAAACAAGAAGAGTTTCACTACAACTCCATGAGGCACTTTTCGCCTCTAAAGAGAGCTGGCATATGTCTTCACATTCTTTTAAGAATAATCTTTTAAATTGAAATTTCACAAAATACTTCTCAATTGTTAGCGTTCTGTGTGCATAAATGAATGTGCAAAGAACAAAAAGTCACTTTACTTCTATTTAATATTCAGGCTGCCAGAGAAGTAGTTTCAGATCCTACTTCTTATTGGTGAAGTTTTGGTCTATGGCCTCCTTCACAGTACAGTGCGTCCTGTCATGTTAGCTGCCCACAACCATAAATAGTGCAGACAAAAACAAATGGACAAGAAAAAGCAGAGTAGATTCAGGTTGGACATTAGGAAACACTTCTTCTCCAAGACAGTGGTCAGGCACTGGAACGGGCTGCCCAGGGAGGTGGTGGAGTCACGATCCCTGGAGGTGTTCAGGGAACGCTTAGATGTGTTGAGGGACATGGTTTAGTGGGAAATACTGGTGACAGGTGGACGGTTGGATTGTATGATCTTGGAGTCTTTTCCAACCTTGGCGATTCTATGATTCTATGAAATGTGTACACAAATGCTTACATCCGAAATAGCATGTGGAAGAACTATGATTAAGCTGCACTTTCATTATAGAATAACACAAACTTTTGCATGTTAAAGCAAATCACTGACCCAGGTAGAAGTTTAGATGCTTTTGACTCAGTGCTCAGACACTGGATTTTTCTTGTTTGGTGACCAAACCAACATTACTTGGAGCTGTGACTTCTCTCCTTATTCCTTGTTCTACATCAGGGAATGTTTGCAGCATCTGGAGAACCCTTAGCAACCATAAGCCCTTTTAAGCTAATCTTGCTCATTGGCAGGAATTACATTCCCACTCAGAGATACTTAGCCTATGTCTGACTGCAGTCTCCCTGAAGATCTGCAACACTTCATTAGGTCATGTATCATAAAGGCACTTATTCGTACCCATAGAGTCTAGTTTTGCACGGTTTTCTTATGGCAAACCATCCTGTGCTAGGCCTTGAGAGTCTTAGCTCTCCAAATGTCAGTATCATATCCCAAGGAGCCCCTTTGAAATCACCTGCATGAATTTCCCACTCAGAGGACAAGTGTATGGAGGGCAAGGAGGAAAAGAAGATAGCTAGTTACCTATTTTTTTGTCTAAATGCAAACTCTGCATGCCTGACCATCTGGAACATACTTCTGTGTTAAAATCTCAGTGTATTCAAACTCACCCACTCTGGTATTCTCAAAGCAGAGTCAGAATGTTTGATCTCTAAGAATACCAAAATGAAGTGTTTTCCCTCTTTTATTCTTCTTTCATGTGAGGTGTCTTTGACCTGGATTCACTAAGTTTCAGTTGACGAAATACTAAGGTATCTGTCAAAAATTATATAAAAATAAAATTGATCAACTCTCTTAGAATTCTTAAGGATCATATTCTGATAAATTAAAACACTTGCACTATGCCACGGTGTATCATCTGCTTCTTTTGCAAGTTCTTCCTTCATAACGAGCTAAGGAGAAGTTCCAGGTTAGAGAAGTAATTGCTGCAGTTTCAGGCAATTGCCAAAGCTGCCTAAAAATTATGCCTTGCCACAGTCTGCCCACAACCTACCAACCTCCCTCCAAATCTGGTAGTCTACAACCTCAACTTGCCTTTTTGTTTTGTTTAAATAAAGCTGGGGTTATCAAACACTGGCTATTTCAGCTTTGCAGAACTCAGCTCGAAACTCCTTCAGTAGATCCTGTTTACAGCAGGGACCGAATGTCCACTCTGAAAATCAGTGTTATATTGTATGGGTCCAGTTGGTATTCCTTTATTTCCCTCCACCTTGCCCCAAAATGGGCACAAATCACTAAGGGTACCCTTAAGGAGCACAAAACTGCTGTACACTCCTTGAAATGCAGCTCCCTCCTCTTTAATGATAAAGACTAGAGTCACAGGCATGGCTCAGTTAAGCAATCTAGTAAGCTTCTGTAGTTGGCAAAGATCTCCTGAGACAAATCTGCAGGTCTTTCTGTGCTTGTAAGTTCTTCCCAGTTATGTGAACTTGTAAAAGACCACCTGGCATTACACCAAAAGCAGCTTTTAAAATAACCCCGAATTGCACAGATTTCTAAAGAACTTCTAGTAGACTCCACGTGCATCTCAAAAGAGGTTTCTAACAAAAAGCTAGTCAGTTTGCTTCACTCAGAATGCTCTGAGAAATAGGCAGGCACTAAGCCCAGTTTTCTCACAAGATCCTTTCTTGAATCCTTTGGAATCGCTTTAGCTAGAAAGACTCTTCAAAAACCCATAGGTTTAACATCTTAAACAGCTAAAATTATGGAACATTTGGGAAACATTTCCTCAGAGTTCATTCATCTAGATACACAGAAACTGTCAAAACATCTGGTTCAGGGTTCAGACAGCAACCCTTTAGCCAGTATAGAACTGAGTATCACCTACGCATCTATTGTCTCCTTTGCTCAGACTTGGGAACACATGTAGCACACAGGTAAATTGTGAGAAGTACTGCTGTGGCACCTGTCTAAACCACAGAGTCATCTCTAACACAAAGAACATTCAAGTCTATTTTAAAAGTCATCAATATCACCCTCTGGGCAAACTCACATTTGAAATAAGTAGGTCAACAAGTACCAAAACATTAAATGCATTGAGTAGTACTCGAAGAGTCAGAAACACACATAAAGAAATCTCAATAGTGTATAGTACCAACTACAGGAATGCTAAAAATTAACAGTTATTTAGACCCGCACCTCTTCAGGACAGAATATTATGTTTCTTTTAGACTTTCTACAGTTCACTGCAATAGTATATAAATATTTGGGGGCATTACTAACACATAACAAACTTATTTTTGTGTTAAAGTGGATGAGACTGGTAGGAGAGGAGAAAGGGAATGCAGTCCTAAGTCACTGGACTGGATCCAGTTTAGTTTCATTACAATGAAGACAGGTGGGAGTTCCTATGGCTTATGTGTAGCTACCCTGCACATCAGCATGCTGCCTGCCATCTGTCACCACATACTGTAATCAGCAGAGAACAACAAGAGCTGTTTCTTGAGATATTTCCCAAAATAAAGAGCAAAACATGACAAACAGGGAGACGGAAATTAGAACAGATTCAATTAGCAGAACTTCTCATCCTTGCTAAAAATGTTTAATTGAAAAAAATCTAATTAAGGTAGCTGCAGCCTCTGTTCCCATTGTATTCTTTGAGAAAACAAATTGCATTGTGTCATTTCCTGTTCTTGTTATACACTCTGTTTATAAAACCTTCAGCATTTCCATGCTATAGCTACAAAACACCTGCAGAGATACCTCACAGTGTTTGATTAGCTGGAGTATCTTCCACACTTCAGTTTGACCTGCTATTTAAATACATCACCTGCCAGTATGAGAACACAGAAGGACAAGGAAGACAATCCTCAGAACAGGAGATGATGACGTAAATAAACACAGTTGCTCCTTATTAAAGTGTACCCTTTAAGAACTGGTTTCAATAAAGGTTGCGCAAGGGATAATGTAAACCATAATTCAGTCTCAGAATGCAATTAAGAAAGGGATTGAGGTTTCCCCTTATACCTTGTAACTGTTTTATAATTGCAGCCTGTTTTGAGTGGTCCCATGGTGCCCTGCCATGGGATCATGTTGCTTATTCCAGTGTCTGCAATACATCAAGTTGATGATACATTCAGCTTGCACAGTGCTATACATGTAACACACTTTATTTCCATGAAGTTCTCAGAATAAGCTAGTGCATATCAATTGACTTTACAGTAGGTATAAATGTTTTCTGCTACTGTTTTCTGTTACTAGAGAAACTAGTTTCACACTGGAACGCCCAAATTTACTTACTGATATACACAACTGTGCATATAGTACATGCACCTATATGTATCTTAAACCTGAATGAGGGGAGTCAGGTACAACACAGAGAGGGGTATGAACAGAAAGGGGCACTTTTAATCATTCTTTTCCTCTTTGATGACATGTGCAAAGGACATGGCAAGAGTTACTTCAGAACAAGGGTTTGGAAGAATGATTTTACAAGACAAAGCAGTTGCGGAGAAACAAAACAGCTTTCCTAACCCCAACGTTCCCATTAAAATCTGGCATAACGCATAAGCATTGAACAAGTGAGTATAGCATGAAGGCAGCCTCCTCCCTTGAAAACAAAGACTGCCACCCACTCTCTTCCCCTGACTCTAAAGCCCAATAAATAAATAAGGGCTTCAACCAACTATTTGCACTAACAGGCACTCCTTCAACAGAGACAACAGCAACACACAGAACAGAATAAGCAGAGAGAACCAAGGATGAAGACTCAGTCCTGTTCCTCCTTAGGCCATCTAGAGTTTTGCCGCTAGACCTCCATGGTGTGGGACTGAATCCCAGGAGGCCTGCCCAGTGTCAAGCAGAAAGGCTGTGATAAGAACAGGTGCATAATCCAGGACCCGTACCTTGAGAAGAACAAGTGGGTCCTTCCTGAGCTACCCCACTCCACCACTATCAGCCTCACGAACTGCAGAATGAGTCACGAGAACATAAATAGCCTTTATATTCAGCACACTGGGTTAAAACGACCTTTCTAACAGTCTGAGTTTGCCATGGCTCATCAACCCACCTCTTTCCCTGCAGGTCTGTCAGAAGGAATGATACAACAGGCCACTTAAAACAGACTGCCAAAAAGGTCAGAACAAGACAGATGACTATTTTAAACAAGAGATCATAAAAATCTTCCTATTCTCATTGTAGTGGGAAAAGCCTTCAGTGAGAAGAGAACAATGGCTCATTAGTTCAATCTCATGATGAAAATTGTAGTGAAAATAGGAAAAGGCACACTTAACTCTTTTTTTTGAGGGCCTGAATCAGTCTCAGGGCTCACCTAACCTCCAACATATTGACTGAGAGGCAGGAGCACTACAAATGAAGTATTTGTTACCACCATAGAAGTTATTTCCCTTCATTCACATGGCGTAACCATATTAGCTTTTGGAAAATGGATTAAAAGGAGATTAAAAATAAAACATCACTCTGCATTATCTCCCCCCTGAAAATTACATAGGAGAAGAAAAATTCAGAACCTCAGGGCTGATAACCTTAGTTATCAGCACGTAATTTGCATTCCATAGAATAATTCACAACCCTGTCAAAGAACAGATAATGACTTGATTCACTGTTGTTGCTGTTTTCTGATAAGCTGTTTGCTAAGCAGCAGAACAGTCATAGCCAGAGCCTGACATTTTTTAGTCAGAGTAACACTGACAGTTGAGAAGAGCTTCTCAGTCCTGACTGCTTAAAATGAACAATCACAGCATGCAACACCATTAACCTCACTTACTCAAGCAGAAAATCTGGCCCACCATCAGAAAATAAATGATAAAGATAAATTCTCAAAATTCTGGACATACTCCCAGCTGTTACTATTAAATACAGTAAAGAGAAACAAATATTATCCCCATAGAAAAAGCACAATTTAATTTGTATAAAACTCCAGCAGTGTCAATATGAACAGATGTGCATACAGAAGCAGAAACATCTGTAACGCTTCTCTTCCTGTGATTGCTTGAAGAACCTTGACAAAAGACTCCAAGAACAACTTCATTGTTCATAACAGAAGTAGTTAAAACCTGGAGGAGGAATGGAAAATAAACACATTTTTTCAGGCAGCAACTCCTCGTGAAGAAAGCAGATTCTAAATCCTTGCTTACACTCAAGGCATTTATCTTTTCTACTGAAGAAATATGGATATCCCATTTACAAAGTACAGGGGTTCTTAAGCCTCCACAATGCAGCAAGGCATACCAGATGCCTGCAACAGACCCTTCCAGTCAAATACAAGATTTTTTTATAGTATTTGTAGAAATCTTAGAGCAATAGGATAAAAGACGAAAGCTGAAGCCTTTTGGAGAGAACCCTCCTTCTGCTTTACAAACCAAAGCACAGAATAATCACCCCACAATAAACTGAACATGCCTCTGGAGTGAAGCTTGAGTTGCACATTAAAGGAAACTCTATGATGGAGAGGAAAAGAAAAGAGGGATAAAGTCTAAATTTGACTTCATGTAGCTCATTAGCTAGAACTTTAACAATTATTCAATCTGAAATGTCGAATGAGATTATAAGTTAACATATATTGGTATTAAAAAGGTTTGTTTTTATTAACTACGTATTTTCCAAGATAAATGGATTTGCACTAACTGCAGAATTATAGGTCTACCCATGGAAAAGGCAAACATAAACAATTAGATCTCCCGTTCAGCTGAGACAACAGAACTCATACCAACTACAGTAATTATATAGCTCAGAACCACTACTCAGCTAGACAGTGCTTTTAAGGTCATTTGTTTCCTTGCTATACTTGCTAATAACATTTTGATTTCAACACAATGTTCCCAGATAGTAGCCTGACACTGTTGTCAAGAGGAAAAAAAAAACAACAAACAACAAATATAAGCACACAGTGTACCTTCCATGAAAGAAGAGAGACAACAAAAGCTTGTACACAATATTGAAGTGGACAAGGCTGAAGTAATAACCAGGGTGCTTCCTGTCTCCAAAGATGTCACGTAATCTCTGTGATATGGTATCATCACTCTCCCTATAACATCCACCCCACTAGATTTTAGCCCTTTGTTTACGAGGTATGAGAGACACTTAATAATCCTGTTCTTAAGGAGTTTGGTGACATACAAACCCCCCAACGTCTTCATTATAAAATAATCTGTATCCTTTAGTTGATCTTATTTATTACTATTTGAATAAGTATAAGGATGAGGTGAGCGTCAGAGTATCTGTTCTCAGAGAATACCTCCTGGCCTTGGGCAGAGCACACACTGGACTACCCGCACCTGCAATTCTGAAAGCTTATCAAGGAAAAACAGTTCACACAGTTTCAGTGCCACAACTCTTCTTCCACACACCCAATATCAGCCGTGTTTCATTATCTAGGGCAATTACCAATAGACTCTTGATTTTCTCACTTTCTTCTCCTTTGCAAGCACTCAGATCAGATGTTTAACACATACATGCTGTTATCCCATTGTCATCCTGAGGGCAGTGTTTTGGTTGCTACAAATTGGACAAATGCTCAAAACTATGACAGCTCTCATCTTCTACTGGCGCTATTCCTATCCTGAATAGATTACGTAAATCCCACAGTGACTGCAGGCGTTGGCCACAAATTCAGAACAGACATTCAAGAAAATCCACAAGAGGAACAAAGAGCCAAAGCAGTGGTGAATATAAAGTTTCACTGCTACAAAGAATGTCAGGAAGGGCAAAAAGTTGGTTCACGAAACAGCATAAACAGCATATACCTTTAAAAACACCAAGACAAACAAATCAACCAACAACACTGCACACAAAGAAGAGCCGTAGATATCCCCGTTCACTGCAGGGGAACTGGACTAGAAGATCTTGAAACGTCCCTTCCACCTCAAACTACTCAATGATTTTGAAGAGTAACAGAAAAAAATCTTTCAAAACCAAGTACTTTTTTTGCACATTACCAAAGCTTCTTTATTACCTTCAAGAGCCATAACCCTGGCTGACAGGTGATTAGGGACTGCTAGATCAAGGGGCCTTACAGCATTTCTGGAATCGTGTCTTGACAGCAAGAATTCAGACACGCATAATGGAAACTGACACTATGCACTCCTTCCCTCCCCAATGCTGTTATGTCACTTTTGTGATCCCAAAACAGATGCAAAGCTCTACTGAGACAGAAATACCTGCCCACCAGACAAGAAGTAGGGCAAGTTACACACCTCTGAATAATCATGCAGACTGATCAAAATCTTGTATCATACAATGCTGCACCGCCTTTCTCAACGCTTGGTCACACATGCATTAGGAGAAGGAATGCAACTTTTTAATCAAGATCAGAGCATATACATCATTCATACTTTTCTATTCAACACCTTTATCAATGATCTTGATGAGGGGATTGAGTGCACCCTCAGTAAGTTTGCAGATGACACCAAGTTGGGAGGGCGTGTTGATTTGCCAGAGGGTAGAAAGGCTCTACAGAGGGACCTGGATAGACTGGATCGATGGGCCAAAGTACACTGTATGAGTTTCAGCAGGGCCAAGAGTTGGGTCCTGCATTTTGGTCACAACAACCCCAGGCAACCCTACAGGCTTGGGGGGGAGTGGCTGGAAAGCTGCCTGACGGAAAGGGACCTTGGTGTGCTGATGGACAGTTGGCTGAATATGAGCCAGCAGTGTGCCCAGGTGGCCAAAAAGGCCAATGGCATCTTGGCTTGTGTCAGGAATGGTGTGGTGAGCAGGATTAGGGAAGTGATCCCGCCCCTGTACTCGGCATTGCTGAGGCCTCACCTCAAGTACTGCATTCAGTTTTTGGCGCCTCATTACAGAAAGGACATTGAGGTGCTGGAGCAGGTCCAAAGAAGGGCAACAAGGCTGGTGAAAGGCTTGGAGAATATGCCCTATGAAGAGACGCTAAAGGAACTGGGGCTGTTTAGTCGGGGGAAGAGGAGGCTGAGGGGAGACCATACTGCTCTCTTCAAATACCTGAAAGGTGATTGCAGTGAGAGCAGGTTTGGTCTCTTCTCACTGGTGACAGGTGACAGGACAAGGGGAAATGGCCTCAAGTTGTGCCAGGGGAGATTTAGGTTGGATATCAGGAAAAAATTCTTTACAGAAAGGGTTGTTAAGCACTGGAACAGGATCCCCAGGGAGGTGGTTGAGTCACCATCCCTGAATGTGTTTAAAAACCATTTGGATGTGGTGCTCAGGGACATGACTTAGTGGTGGGTTGTTAGAGTAGTATGGTTAGGTTGTGGTTGGACTGGATGATTTTGAAGGTCTTTTCCAACCTGAGCAATTCTATGATTCTATTCATATACACAACGTAGGCTACACAAATGCCCCCAAACTCTGGATCCAGCATGTAACTGACAGCATAGGAGATGCAGCTCAGCAATCCACACTGCCACTAGAATTTCTTGTCCAGAGGCCTTCCAGGCAACTCATAACACACTTGCTGAATGCCAGGAAGCAACTCTGTAATGGCTGAGCAGCATGAGTCATATGCTCAGCAGTCAGGTTCAAGAGGAAAACCTAGGAGCAGTTAATGCCAGGTTGTTGTGGCAGTGAGAACAGGAAGCAATCTTTTAATAAAGAGTAAGACAGATGTATGCCCAAAAAAACCTGCTACCATCCCCCCAAAAAACCCAACAAAAACCAACCTCAGAGATAGTCATTACTCCCTCCCCACTCATTTCTCCTGGCCAGGCAAACTACTACGCTCATAAAACACTCCCAAACAAAGCAATAAGAAATTTAGTGTACTGTTATCTATAGATTTTAACAAGATACCATAGTAAAACCAGCATACAGAAGAGGAAAAATGGCTAGATGAATATTAGTGGGAAAAATGGCTAGATGAATATTAGTTATTTATGTATCCATTAAATTTTTCCCTATTTAGTTATCCAAAAGATTCTACGTGATTTATGATAGATGTGCAATGAAATAAATCATGAACTCCAATGTTTTACCAACCAGTGTGCTAATATACTACCTTACAAATCTGAAATTTTTGGGGGTTATTTTTAATTCCTGCAGAAAGATGCATGCTCATTATCTGGGCCTATGGCACTCAAAGATCACAGTCTCAAGTGATGCTGTGGACAAACTCTTTAAATTAGACTACAATTGCCAATAGGATAACATAAATTGCAGCTTTCTAAGTTTATGTACAAACATAATTCAGATAATCCGCCTCGTAACTCACAAAACCATTATTAGAAATGTCCACTTATCAGATGGGACAGCACGTAACGGATAACAGAACAGAACAATCAGCAGACTATTATACTTCACCAGCCACAAGAGACGACAGATGAGACACTTCTCAAGTCAGAAGTGACATATCTACTTATATTCCTGATAGATCTTCCCCTCTGTTTATATATTCCCATAATAAGCACATGTAAAGCTTTATGTTTTAGCAGCATAGTGCTCATCAGATAAGTACACAAGCAGTAGTAACTCTGTTCACTATTCACCATCCATTTTAGGTTTGCTTAAAAATTCTGAAGTATGAATTTCCAATAACACACAGATCAGTTAAAAGTCTCCTTGTAGTTAGGAAAGTTAGGGGCGCTGGATGGAAATAAGACCTTTTATAATGTATTTTAAAAAAAAAAATCAGATTTCTTAGGTCAAACTCAGAAAAGGAGTAATCAGCTTCTTTATCCATCCTCATACAGTAAAAACTACAAGAAACAACACACAAGATAAAGCAGATAAGAGAAAAATGATGACAATAATGAAATGATGAAATTACAAATATTTCTTCACAATGTAGAAGCCAAAATGCATCGTGAGCCTTAATATTCTTTAAATGGGTGAACTGTCTGCGAAGTTAAGAGGATGGAAGTCTCCCTGGTATTACATGTCTGGTCATGATCATATCATGTTTACAGTTTTTATTCTTTGTTGAGCACATACATGATAAAATTGGTATGCTAATTTAAGAGTTTATAAGCCACAGCTACTTTTCAACTTGCCAGATGCAAAACTACAGATGTAAAAATAAATGGCAGACTAGAACCTCCAATTGCATCCCCATATTCCCATGACTACAGAAAAATCACAAGTAGGGTAGATATTTCAGAGGTTCCCTAGAAATAAGACTTACTTCTGTTCCTGACTGCTCTTCATTGCACTGACTTCTCAGACTTCACAAATTGTCCTTAAAAACTTGCACGAAGGTGAGCATTGGGACACAAACAGGAGAGACAGAACTGGACATAAGCTGGTTACTACAGAAGAGTGTACTCATCACAAACCTTTCACCTTTCCAGCTCCAATCCCCAGAAATACTGGCTGATTTTGAGAGGTCAATGTGAAAAACACAGGGATGCAAGCTTTTGCAGTAATAAATGAAGAAACTGCTTCCGACAGAAACAGGCTTATAAACACTCAGCACCTGTGAAAGCCACAGTCTGTATCTCCCTGACTACACACACAAAATAGGTATCTTGAAGGCCTGAGCCTGTACCTTTGATTCAATTACTTTCTGCAATCAATATGCTGAAGGGAAAAGTAAGCATTTGGAAGGCCTTTCTGCATCTTCTTTGATGAAGGAATGCAAGCTACGTTACTCACTGTGCCAAAATGCTTCACTCATCAACATGACTTTACTTTAACGTCCACAGGGGAAAGTCTGAGCTGGCACAGACAGTAACTGATACTATTGAGAGTCTTGCCTATGCATTTCTGCACTCAATCACACTCCTCCAGGATCAAACTCAGGTTTGCGGCAATGCTTCTCCTACAACCAGCTGAAGGGCAAATTGTGCATTTGGCCATTATTTTGGTCAGAAGAAAAAAAAAAATGTATATCCCAATTTCCTCATGAATATTAATATTAATCTGCCTTCATCAGTTCCTTTTATAGGCTCATTTCCTTGTGTCTGTTTAGTTACCTTTTACCAAACATGTTTCAGCCTCTAAAACTGCAATGGAGAAACTTGGCAGGAATTAGCCAAGAAGAGAGGCTAGCTCAGTGTGGGTGGTTGGCCATAGGACAGTTTGTCATCTGAAAAACAGTGAAACTAATGCAGCCCAACTTAGTAGCAAACAATTGTTGGTTGGCAGATAGCATTAAGCTCCCCCTTAAGCTAACTTCCACATGACCAATTCCTTTTATCTAATTCATTATTTATGCCACTCATCCAGTCTCCTCAAGCATTTAGTACATACTTAATTTTCACAACACCTGTTCATCAGAGACATAAACACCACCATTCTATTCAGGCGCAGGTGGGGTTACACGACTCTCCCTTCTCAAAAATTCAGTAGGCATCTATGGCAAAGCCCTGAACGGACAAGCTCATTTTCATTCCATTTCTCTGTAATCTTTAACATTTCGTATCCTTGTTTAACACTCTGATCACAAGTTGAAGTGCTGAAAAACACATGCATATTTCTACCTCAAGTCAGAACTGGCAGGACTCTGTGGGGAAGACTGTATTTGTTGGAGATTTGAATCTCTTTAGGAAATGAATCACTTAAATCATGCCCCCTGTAGAATTAATATTCAAGGTCATCAACTGAGTTCATAAGTCCAATTAACACCAAAGGAAGATGAACAGCAAAATAGTCTCCTTTAGCCGTCTGAAAATATGCCCAATAGATCTCTATTAAACTAATTAAAGAATGACATTCCAGACTGAATGTCTAATCATCGCACTTCCTTGGGGAAAAGTATCCCACATGCTCCCAAGTACACCAGGTTATGTGTTGTCTAAACTGCTGGTGCTGGAAACAGCACTGATGCAAACGCTACAACTGAGCCAGCTACCTACCTGCATGGACTTCAGGAAACAGTATCGCACAGCTTGCCCTGTGCTCAGTAACAGGGGCTAAGCACAAAAGCAGAATCTGCGGACAAGCCACAAGCAAACCAGGACAATGAAAAAGTCAGCCCCAACATCATGGTGTAGACAAATACATAGCTATTTTAACATACACAAAACATCTCAACTCAATTAGACTGAGGAAATGCAGAGACACCTCATCTTCCCCTTTCTCACACTGGGACCACTGTCTCAAAAGAAAAGCTTGAGGAATCTCTACTCATCCAGAACTGTGGTTTCAAAAGCAGCAAATGGCCTTTTATATCTTAAGGAAAAAAAAAAGGGGGGGGAGAGGGAGCAGAAAGAGTAACAGTTCATATCTTCTCCTTCTCATTAGCAGAAATCATTCAGTTCCAGCAGAAAAACAAGGATTTAAGTAACAGCACAGCCTCTCCATTTCAAAAGCACTAACACCAGCAGAAGCCAAATACTGTTCTGTGAAGAAAGAGAAACGACACTGACTAGGGCACTTACTAGATTTGCTATTTCTGGAACTGAGCCAGCATCTACCTCAACTGGACAGGACAGCTCATGAATCTATATCCCACACTCTCATGCAGTATAGATATGCTCTAGATTGTGAACTTGCCAAAATATAACACAGGAAAGTATTGATGTATTTTTCTTGTATTCAGAATATTCTAATGACTCAAAAATCTCCTACTAAACAAGCTTAAACATTCTCTCTGCACAGAGAGTACTCAAAACACTCATTTATCTGCTGTTCTTGGAATAGAACTCAAAAAACATATTTTTCTCCTGAACTGTTTTCCATGCTGCCCTTAGTACTGTCAGTATGTTGCAACTACAGATTTCAGATCCAAATTATGGACTACGGTCACTTAGAGTGAAGACGTGTATCATTTTTCCACCAACTCTAATATCACAGAATATTCCAGACTACATCCCAGGCTCTGCTGTTACACCCAGTAGTGTTAAAGTAGAAAGACTGAATGGTAGATTCAAAGCGGATAAGCAGCCAAAGGCTGATGTGTGTTAAAGAAGATGATGCAATCTGCTGCTGATCAAGATGACAAAAGGTAAGGAGCACTGTCAGGATCTCTCTACGAAGCACCAGTCTTAGCTGTATTTCTGGTCTTGGCCTTATTTTCAAGGCTACCTTTTTACAGTGTTAGGAATCAAGCTGTCACAACGATGCTCTTTAACAACTAGAAAAAATAAGCATTTATCATTGTTTCACTGGTACATCATAAAGGCAAATTCCAGCCTAAGATGATCATCTGGAGTCTAATAGGAACTTGTTAGCAGAGAATAGAAGAGTAAGCTCAGAGTACGGGTGAAATTAGTATTTCTCAAGGACTGAGGTTGTGTGGCAGTGCCATATCAAAGATCCCACTACCAAAACTTTTATTCAAATTCTCTAATGTACCTTTCATTTTCTAAGAAACAATAAACAACAAAAAAACCCACACACTCCCTTCACATCAAGACTTGTCAAGATATTAGCTTCATTTAAAAAAGATTTACACTTAAACTAAACAAATACAACATTAAAAACATTGGAAGAAGGAGAAAAAAGGCATATCTGTAAAGAAGCATTAGGCAAGTGAAAAATGAGGTAACAGCCAGCTAATTCATACAGAATGAAAACAGTACTTAGAATACAGAGACTGTATCCTGTGTAAAAGACAAAGGCTAGCAAATCGGAGGGTAAGAAGCTAAATTTTCTCCAGCCACACTGCACAGTAAACAATGTAATGGATCTCCTGGGAATTACTCATCTAACTGTATTGGAAGTGCATGTATCTGGAATTGGTTGTGTCAGACCTGTGCTATGTTCATTCCTTATTGACAGGAGGCCACTTTTGGACTACAGCTGACAGGCATCCAAGAGCAGCAGTTCTCTTGCTCTGATTCCTTCCCTGTTTGGTGACTAGTCTAGAAAAATGAGCTCTCCAATTCCATAATTTTCCTTGTGCAAAGCTGTACCAAGATCAGTGGAGAGAAGTTACATGATAAAAATACTCCCAGGAGAGTATTATTGTGGTTAAAAAACCAAACCAAAACAACAAAAAAAAAACAACCAGAGTAATCTTTGTCTGCAGTTAGTAATAGCTGCTGTCCAGAAAGACTACAGGACAGGATAAATTCATAGCAACACTTCTACATACTCTCTTATAAGCTCATGTATTGCCAAATACTTGTAAATAAGAAGTGGTACTTCTGCATACGATTTCAATTGACTTCTTCCATGGATCTGTTGAGGGGCTTTTTGAGCTAATGCAAACTTTTTTTTAGCATTCATAACATTTTCTAACAAGGAAAGCCTAAACATTTCACATCTTAATTATAAGCTACGTGAAGTAGTACATACCCTAATGTTTTCAACATTGAACTTGCTATTCTCATCTGATGCTTCCTAGTGGTTCTGTCGGAAGGGACAGCTGTGGATGCCCCACCCTGGAGGAGTTCAAGGCTAGGCCAGACAGGGCCCTGGGCAGTCTCATCCAGTGGGTGGTAACCCTCCTATGACAAGGTGGTTGGAACTGGATGACCTTTAAGGACCCTTCCAATCCAAGTCATTCTGTGGTAGCAAATAAGTTTGTCTATGTACTTTCTCCATAGCATCAGTTTCTAAAAGGAGATCTTAAATAGCACCTCCATTTTATAGGTGACCAAATAAAGACAAGAAGAAAGAATGAGGCTTACTCAAGATAATCCAGCAGGCTAGAGGAAGCATAGGAACAGTATTGTTTAAGCTCCTAGTCAGTGTCCTAGTTATACAATTATATGACCTGTTTCTAGAATATTTATTTTCAGTAAACAGGAACTGATCTAGATTTAAAAGAAAATATAGACACGAAGAAGATTGAGAAGCATCACCATACTAAAAACAAACTGTATCAGACCATAAAACAGTCCTCTTTCCTAACTGAAAAGACATCACTACGCATACTTCTGCCCATTATTACAATTATCCTTACATTTTATTCATACATGGAGGCCAAGGGTATATCAACAAATTATTCATTAGGGTTAACGTAGAGATGTGTGTATATATGAACTAATGAAAACACAGATTCAGCCTCTTCCCATCTACCTCACTTTTTAGTTGAATTTTTACTTTAATTTAACAAATGCTCACAGCTCTACCAATCCCAACATCGCATATTCCTACCTTAGCTGATATGGAGGTATCTTGATAGCAGCATCAGGAGAATCCAAGGTTTCTGTATAACCAAAGGAAACAGTAAAACTATTAAAATAAACTCTGAGTTCCACAGGAGTAATAGAATCTCTGAAACAACGATCCCAAAGCTTACACCTATGCCAGCTGACAGAATAACTGTCACAAGTGCTCCAGTTCTCCGAAGATCTACACAGCTCTACCAGGACATTAGGTATCAATGAGAAGGCACCAATCATTCTGTGATTCTCTGATTCTATGAAATACTATCTTTTCCTCAGTTAATTCCCTTTCATGTACCAGCACTTCAGCAGCACAAAACTGGAACAGTACAGAGGATAACAGCATGGCTGCTGTGCAAGCACAATATCAATTCATGAAGCAATATATGGAATATCAAACCAAAAGGCCAGTAATGAGACAGCAACAGGTATGGACTATCACAGACTCTGCTGTAACTAAGTATAGATAAAAGTGAAAGATTGCCATCTCTCAAAAACTAAGGCAATGTTAAGTGTACAGTTATCTTGATATACGTTTCAGGTCACACCAACCAGAGCTCCAAGCAGTTATTGCCAAAAGAACCTCAAATCACAGGCAACCAACCCTGAAATTTACCTAACTTTGCATTCACCTAAAAGAACACATTTTAGCAACTATGCATTCCATTATACAGCAAGGATCACAGAACTCATGGAATCCAGAAAAATACACATACAATAATAATCATCATCATCCAGCTTTGGAAATAGAAACCTGAACGTAAGTTAGCAGTAAAATCTGCACTAGAGCTTTCGTTAACAGTGACTTATGAAATGAAGAGGAGGGAAGGGGCTGAGATAACACAACCCCCACACAGAAGGGAACTGGTTGCCACTGACACCCGTATCTGCCTCGAAGACCCACGAAAGCAATCCCGGAGAGCGGGGAGGAGGGGCACACGGCTACTCCCCGGAGCGCCGAACCCGTACCACAGCACGGAGCTGCCCGGCCCCTCGAGCCGCTGGAGGCGCTCCGGTCCCGCCGGCGGCAGAACAAGTTTGCCGAGGTCTCGCTGCCGCCGGCGATACAGAGCCTGCCCCGCACCACCCGAGCCCCCCGTCCTCACCGATGGCCCAGGTGCAGCTCTCCTTGATGGCCCTGTGCTTGCTCCCCGACGCCTCCTTCTGCAGCTTCCGTAGGATTTCTTCCATCTTGCCTTCCCGTCGCGTCGCCGCGGGGGCACAGGTGCAGGCAGCGATGGAGGAGATGGAGGAGCAGCGTGATGCGGCACTGGGGCTGTCCCAGCCGCGGCCGTGCCTACGCGGGGACGGTGCGCGGCACCCCGCAACCTGCCTGCCGCCGCTGATGAATCACGCCGAGCTCCATGGCGAGGACACGTCAGTTGTTGCCGCGGCGGAGTCCCTCCTCCTCCTCCCCCTCCTCCCACCCCGGGCAGGCTCCTGTGGCGCAGTCGGGCTGGGGCCGGGCCTGGCCCCGCCCGCCGCAGGCAGAGCCCGGCGGCTGCGGCCCCGCTGCTGGCTGCGGCGCGGGGTCTTACTCCGGTACCGGGGGGAGAGGTGGCGGCGGCTGCTCCCGGCCGGGCAGCGCAACGGGGTCGGCACCGTCGGATCCAGCCGGGGCTAGGGGAGGCTGCAGCCTTGCTGGTCGCCATGGCGACCGGCGGCCCCTGCCCGCAGGACGCAGGTGTGCCCGCAGCCTGCCTGCGGCTCCGCTTCGGCTTTGCAGAGCTGAAGCGCTGCTCTTGCCGCCGGCCCTGCCCCGGGAGGCAGCCGAAGGCGCGGAGCCACGGCGGGAGGCAGCCAGGCCTGCCTACCGGCGTGTGCTCAGGGCTTACCAACCTCTGAAATCAAATAAATGGCCGCGTGCCCAACAGGATCCAGGATCTGCACTGCTTTTCCCAACTGGAGTGTGCTGAGGGGCAGGCAGCGCAGCCTGCTCGCCTTCACCTGCGCCCTGAGTCTGCACTTCTCTGTCCCCAGCCAGCCAGCCTCGTACTGCTAGCTCAGATCTGCCTCCTCGTGCCCCTGAACGCTTTCTGCCTAGCAAAACTCTTTTTCAGTATCTTGTTTCCCTGCCTTACCACTAGGAAATGCAACTTGCCCTTTTTGTGACTACATCACGTTAATTGACTGTTTTATTGCCATTGTCTCGTTGGAGAATAAACTCTCTCAAAAGGTGCAAGAGGACAAACAAGATAAGAAAAGAAAAAGACAACAGATCAGAGAGGCAGGCCGTGCAGCAGCTGGCTGTATTAGCGGTTATGTCTTCTACCACTAATTGGAAGTGTACCAATTGTGATTCACCAGACAGAATATTGGCACGTGGTGAATCAGCCATAGCATTTCCCATAGGACATTGAGCTTTCAGAGGCTGTACCTTATCAAAATTTTTACAAGGGCTGATCCTGCTTGTATTGGAAAGTATAATGAACGCATAATCCATAGTTGCATTTTAAAACCAGAGTGTAAAACTTACGTCTGAAGAAAAGGATTAAAAATGATGCCAGCAAGGTCTGTAGGTAGATAGGGAATGTCTAGAATTACAGCACTTAGGGATTAAAAAAACATGCTCTGACGGAAAAACAATTACCCTTCAGATTCCAGGGTGCCAACCAGCCTCTAAGCAACAGGAAGTAGTTTTCCAGAGTTTTTTTTTTTATCTCTGGCCATGCTCTTCCACCTTCCTTGGAATGAGCAACTTGCATTAGCTACTGGCAATAGCTAGTGACCAGAGCTGTCCATGTACCATGATGCTCTAAGTCAAGGATCTGGCTGAAGTGGGGATGAATTATTCCCTACCTACATGTCTGTCCTCTTTATTCTGTGATGTGCTTAGCGGAATAAGCATGGGAGTCAATTTCCGTCTTTTTAGATAGTTCATATTTTTTCCTAAAGGGGAAAACAATAAAAAAGGACTGTGGTAGTGTTTGAGGTATTTTTAATGTAGAAAAGATTTACCAGAGATCATTGAGACCCATAGAACACTAATAAATATGTATGTGTCTATTCATTGTAAATAACTAATTGTTTATTTTCAGGAAGCAGATGATTAAGTTAATTTTGAATTCTAGATTATTTTCTAGATACATGCAACACAAACTTGTTTGTTAATTTCACTGAGGTCTCTACAGGAAACCCTTTGCAGCTGAAATCCACACGAGAGGATGTTGATGCTGATGTCACTGAATCAAGACTTGCACTTAGAATCATAGAATCATAGAAGTTAGAAGGGACCTTTAAAGGTCATCTAGTCCAACTCCCCTGCAATGAACAGGGACACAACAGCTAGATCAGGTTGGCCAGGGCCTGATCCAGCCTTGCCTTGAAAGTCTCCAGGGACGGGGCATCCACCACATCTCTGGGCAACCTGTTCCAGTGCCTCACCGCCCTCCCTGTAAAAGACTTTTTCCTTATATCCAACCTAAATCTACCCTCTTTGAGTGTAAAGCCATTTCCCCTTGTTCTGTCACCACTGACCCTGCTAAAGAGTCTGTCCCCTCCTTTGAAAGGCTGCTATCAGGTCACCTCGGAGCTGTATTTGTGTTTAATTCACTGTCTAATGTTTTCAAGCAGAATGGATTCCATACTGCTTCTAAACACTTTTTTTCACAGTTATCAAAAGAGTGAGCACTGAAAGTGCTCTCTTGAGCATCTTAAGATACATCTATAAGATTATGCACTAACACTGGCAGATACACAGGACATTTCTGAGACTCTCATTTGATGATGTTGCTGATCTTTTGCAGTGTGTGAATGGAGATTATATCCCAGGATAGATCCATGACAGAACACAGCTTAGAAGTGTGTGAACAAAACCAACCTACTCAACATATTCAAAGCACTAGAATCATGTTAGTACAAGTCTCCATTAGGCTTGTAAGCAGAATTATGGAACAGCTTGTGCTTACCTTGATGGTACTACAGCTCTGCTGCTTCCAGTAGCCAAGGAAGGCTATGTGGTACTGATTTAAATCTCTATAGCATATGTCCATATCGTCCATGCACACACCTGCTCTGCCACTGTAGTGTTTGAGGTCCTAAAAATGAATAGAATATACAGATGAAAAACAGGACAAAAAGGTTTGTTGGACTGTGAAATAGTCATACATTTGCTATTAATCACTAACTTTCACATATTACCTGTTCTTTAGCCTTTTTAATAGTGTCAGGGTCAACAACATTCGTCAGGATCTCATTGTACGCTACAGACTTTGGGCAGTGTGGACCAAAGAGTTGGGCTGTGTCCCTTAAAAATCCAGTCTAATTAGAAAATGCAAAGAAATACCCTCCAAAGGCAGGAAGAAAAAACCCAGTTCCACAGCTTTAAAAAGGTACAGAAGTGAATTTCTCAACATTACTCTTCTAGAGGTGCTGCCTCACTCTCTCCCCCATTGACTGGAGTGACCAGACTTGCCAAAGATCCTTGGGTTCAGTTTTCCTCCTGGAGCTCTCTGTGCATGTAGCTTTGCTTTTACTGAACATATTGCTCAAAAATAATCAGTAAAATGGGTGTAGCTGCAACATGGGCTGGCTAGCACCTTTGTGACAGCTGATACCAGATGAAGGTACCCTTCCTTACTTCACCTGAAAGGCAGCAAGACTTTGGCAAGCAAGACCTTTGCTGGGTTTTGCTTTTAGTTTTGCTTGTAGAGATTGTAACTATGTCACTGACGATAGGATGGCATCTGCCATTTTTTGCTTGATTACACAGAGTTAGCAGAGGCTGGCTGAATGCTCAATCAAGTTGTTCCTGAGCAGGTGCTGCATTCTGCACCCTTCACAGCATGACCTTGCAGAGCAAAGGCAAAGCACTATGAAGTGCAGAGACAAAGGGTGCTGCTGAGAGCAGGGAGTGGGAGCTGTGAACAAAGCTAGCATATATTCAGCAATGTCTGTTCAACATAACCATGTGTATTCCGTAAAGAATATGTGAAGCAAAAGTAAAGTCATGAGACCCATACCAGGATAGAAATGTGAGACAAGACTCTGGCCCTGCTGAGATGTACTTTATGCAAAGACAAATCAAAAGCAAAAATTCCCCAACTGCCTTCAGTCTACCATAATCTTCTCATCTCCACACAGAATTGCAAAGGCAATCAACAAGGGTATCAGATATGCAAAATACCCATTCTAGGTCAGATCAAGGTCCTTGCTGTCCACAAACTTATTTGTGACAGATTTGTGGTGTATTCTTGGAGAGGATGGAAAGAGCACCCCTTCCTCTGGTAAACTCCCACAGTTTCTGTTCATTTGCAGACTAGGCACTTTCTTGGGAGATGGGGTTTTATCTTTACGTATTCAGCAATACCTGACAGATTTTTCTTTGTGAATGTATCTAATCCTTTTGAACCTTTTGACCTTCACAGCCATCTTTTGGCAGCAAGTTCTGTAGATGAGTGGTGCACAAACAAAAGAAATTTTTTGGTACAGTTTTAGCTTTTTCCTTTTTTTTCTGCTAATGCTGCCAAACTTTTGTACTATGAGAAATACTGCATAAGCATTCCCTATTCACTTTTTCTATGCCATGCACTGATCATGTACTTCCTTGTCTGTTTTCTTTCCAGTCCACAGGAGACTATTCTATTGTTAATTTTTTCATTTATCATCTTTGTTCGTACTAATTGCCCTTCTCTGTACCATTTCCAGTTCTGTTCTACCCTGAAATTAGAGAATTTGGAGAAAAGAGTAAATATGTGGGAAAAAGGTAGCATGGAGATTTGAACTAAAGCTCTTTCTTTGGTCAGACTGCTGAAAAGGGGGAAGGAAATTAAAAGGCTTCAAGGGGGAAGAAAATTAAAAGCAACTATGGAGTTAAACTTAATATCACAAAAGTTCCAAGTTAGCCAGAAAGATACATTTCAGAGGACTCACTGTGTCCCACTATTCTCACTTTAATCCAGAGGGTTCCCATACTCTTAATCTATGGAAAGAGAAATAAAAACTGGAGTCGATGATCCTTATAGGTCCCTTCCAACTTGGGATATTCTATGATTCTATTCTAAATTGTAACAACAGTACATTCTTTGGTTGAAAGTAAAAGCAAGGATTGTACCACCTGGCCATCATGTATTTAGTATATTCAAAGTGTTCAAAAACAACTGTCTGAAGCTGCGTCTAGAAAGACACTGAACTGATAACTTGTCATGATGCTGTATGAAATGTAGGTCATTCAAAATTACAAACACATTAAACACATTTGGGGTCACATACAGTTGAGGCCTTTGATTGAGAAAGATATCTCTCACTCCGAGAAAACCAGGACTTCATATCAACTACATCTGTCAGGTGCTTGTGAAGCACAGTCGGGAAAGGTCAGTGAGACCTAAGTATATCTCTCCACCAGGCCGGAATTTGGTTGTGATTTACATACTCTGCTTGGTGTTAAACATGTAAATAAATGCGTTGAATTACTAGAAATATTCCGAGAAAAACTCATTTTGAGTTAGGATTCTATCTAATGAGATTTTTAAAAACAGATAAGTAGATTTTCACATAACTATTTCAGATTTTAATATATGGCTCCTCTGAGACAGATTCCTTGTTTGTTAAGTATAGAAACAAGTAAACAGAAGTACAAAGAGACAGATTAAATATAAATTTATTTGATGATGTTGATTTATGATGATGTTCTGCCACAGACAGATAGATCAGTTTGAAATGAATCCCCTGGTTTCAGTGGAACATCATCAGTTTTACAGTGCAACAGTGACAAAATTCAAATCAGTCTTCTTTTTATGCATTCATATATTATTCACATATAAAGATTAAACATGATAATTTTGTTCATTTTTTTCTCTGTGCTAACCTCAGAAAGCTCAGCAATGTGGTTTGACTCCGTTAATTAATGGCGTTTATTTGCCCAACTTTAAAGACCAACTTAGAAGATTCAAAAGCAAAAATGTTCTGAATTAAGAGAGTAGATTAGCTCCAGAACATACTTTGTTTCCTATTTAGTATACTTTCTTTTCTTCACAGTATGTAGAAATTTATTTCAAGGAAAGTAGACCTTGGACTCCAAAGATCTGTTATGCCCCATATGCCTTCATCCTTGCAGACAATACTTCTTGTTATCTCAGAGTAAAACATATTCAATACTTCCAGCATGCATCAGAAGACTATCAACTGGTTATACATCTGTCTCTGCCATGTGACTGGGCTCAGGACTGAATTCTTGAATTTGACATTTAAATCTGTGTATTAACAGAAAGGTTGATCTGTAAGTAGACCTGTGGAATAGTGACAGGCTTGGAGGTTTTTCTTAGGACATTCAAGAGAGCAGACTGCTGTAAACTGACCCATGATCTTGCACATTGAGTGATGCCCTTTTATATTTCACTACTTCTGTTAACCAATATGAAGTCAATGCTCAGATTACTATTGGCAGATCCTTTCTGGAATTGTAATCGAGGCAATATAGCATTCAGCTTCCAGCTTCCCTAGAATAGACAGTAATTGCCTTGAAGTCGTGATCTGAAAATCCAATGCTAAGTGGCTATTGACAAAAGCTCTTATTACAACAGTGGGCACACAAGCGCACAGCCTTTTAGGGTTGAGGGAGAATGCTGATATCCAAACGTGCATTTCTACAAGCTTTTGAATATTGCTGTTAATTTAAATGGAAAACGTAGCAGAAAGACACAGTGTTTACTAACATCTAGTTTGAAAAAGGATTTCAAAGAATGTCATTGCAGAGTTCTGTGCTGGGATTTCTGTAGCTTCCAGCTCAGCTATACTCAAGATATAAATGAAAAAAAACTTGAGGAAATAGGGATCTAATAAACAAGGCTACAGATGCATCCAGTTTCTAGAAGTCAAACTGGATTCCTTCCTATCTATGGTGTACTTAAGGGTAACCAGACATAAAAGAAGAGATGTTTGGGATATTATTAGAATGATGGCCCTTTAAAGAACAATGACTGTTTAAAGGGATACAGTCTGAATGTATTTAGTTGGCTTGATCTTAAACATATTTGTACACAGCAGAAGCCTGGCTTCATTGCTATTGTAAGTCTCACTGATTGCAGTGGTACATGACTGGATATATGCATCTCTTCTACTTCATGTTATTGCCGCAATTGCGGCCAGCAGAAATGTCTGATTTAAAGTCTAGCTGATATGAAAAAAAAAGAAGGCCTTTTCTGACTTAGCCCCTTACTTTTGCAAGATACTCTTGCAAAAGCTTAGATTGCTGCACACTAGCTGCACTGATTTGCCCTTTCTGTCACCTGGACTCCTAAAGAATAGGGAGATAAGAAAAACAAAGAAGTCAGACATTGGATTGAGGAGGATTGTTCTTTTAATTGAGGATAAGGTATTGTTTTTGCCTTTTCAGTGTTTAATTCTTCAGAATAATTGTGTGTATATGGCATATTTTAAGAGAAGACATTAGATTGTAATATGGAAATTCTGTCTAAGATTTGAAAACCAATGAATGTACAGTTACGTACAATAGTATTTGAGGTCTTGCTTGAATACATGATGTTCTCAATTAATAACACTATGATTTCCTGACAGCTAGTTAAACAAAAGATAATAATGACTGTCGTCTTTTCTTTTTCGTCTGTCTTTGAAATCCTGTCCACCTACTTCTTGTTCTAGTATTAGTATTTAGTTAGAATAGAGATCCAAAATACAATTATTGAAAAAACATTGATGTACAGCTTGTGCATTATGATGAACTCTAGATACTCATCCAGTTTCACCCCTCCACGCAGATCCAGCCTCTTTGTTAATTCTACCCATTTTTGCAATGGCTTCTTCATCATATCTCCTCTCTTTGTGCAGATGCTTTCAGCTATCCTCATTGCCTCCCTGTCCCACACTTCTCTCCACAACAGATAAAGTTCACCCCATATAAACACTACTCTGCCTTGCCCTTTGGCAATGTCTAATCTCAGTCAGCCCTTCTGTCTTTTTCTCAAAAAAAATTCTATACCTTCATAGATCCTTAAATTTATATGATGTGTTCCTGTAACTGGGACAGTCCTACTCTGAATTAGGTTAGATTAACTTGGGCTGAATTACATGCTTCTTCAGTAGTCTCCTTTTAGGAATGGGTAACCAATTTATGTCTAGGTTGGGCCTTGACCTGGACACCATTGTGGTACAAGAGAAGCAAATCTGATTGCTTTCAGCTCCTGCATCACATGCTCATGACAGCCCACAGGTGTGCAGGCTTATAAATGCAAGAAAATTTGTATTTAGTCCCTTAAAATGCATTTAAGCATAAAAAGACTCTCCAGAATTTCAGCTGATAAAAGCATGTGTAGAATGATATTATGAAATTTGGCAAGATTTGGACAAGTTTTCGACTATGCAGCGAGAAGCATAGCCCTAGTTCACAAGCCACATGTACATTTTATTTTAATTCTTCATGCCAACAAATAGTGGCAGCACATCATCTCATAGAAAGATTATCTCATTGCATTGACACTGGCAAAACATCTTCTTTCTTTTGTCTCTTGAAACTAAGCTGACTGAAATTTAGAGCAGTCACCCCCACTCCCATCCAGATGGAAGATTTCAGCCCCAGTTAGTGTTTGGCAAAGCAAATGAAAATGAGATTGTACTGTGGCAGCTGCCAGGTAACCTTCAAACTGTCCCACCTAGAACACCATCCAACTGGAGACATGCATATGTTTTACAGATACAATCTTTGTTTCATACAGCCACAATATGTCATTAGGAATAACAATATTGTTCATTTCATTTACTGTGGCATTTCTGGCCTGTTTGGAGGATGATAGCAAATACCAAGTGTCTAACTTCAATGATTTTTTCATTCAAGAACAGATTAGTCCAATGGTTGCCCACATCAAAGGAAAGCTGATCCTTACAGTTCAGAAGAGCAGAGCATTGTTGACTCATTACAAACAGCAATGCAGATATCAGAATAAAAGAATTTAGTCATGTTGCTTACAGATATACAAATGCAGCACATATGAAATATAAATAATTCTTTCTCTCTATCCTTTTAATTACGTTCCTAGGTTCCATTTCACAGAACCATAGAATCATAGAAACATTATGATTGGAAAAAACCTCTAAGATCGCTAGTGCAATCATCAGCCCATCCCCACCATGCCCACTAACCACGTCCCTCAGTGCCACATCCACATGTTTCTCAAACACCTCCAGGGACAGTGACTCCACCACCTCCCTTGGCAGCCTGTTCCAATGCATTACCACCCCTTCTGAGATGAATTTTTTCCTAATATTCAACCTGAAGTTGTTTTGGTTCAGCCTTGTGCAAAAGGTAAACTGATTTGCTGTTGTTGGCCAATGAATCAAGACAAAGGCCAACCACCATTAGAGAATTTCTCTTCAGCAATAGAGGTAAGTCCTGTAGTTATCACAGTCTTCCCCAACAACATGAGTTAGCATACTTCACATATTTCATGCAGCTGCTGGAGGCTTCAGTGCACATACTCTCTTGAGAGGGCAGCAGTAATTCCTATACTGTCTGCCTTCATTTCCAAAAACTGATGCTTTACACAGAGGTTCACTCGTGTCTGTATTTACAAGACTGTATATATTCTGCATGTGTCTCATAATTGATCAAAATGCCCTTCTGAGAAGGAAATTCAATGCACATCCCAGAACTGTACCATAAGGAATCAATTCCTCAGATACTGTGAGCTGACACAGGGTCTTT
Source organism: Numida meleagris (assembly GCF_002078875.1). NCBI lineage: Eukaryota > Metazoa > Chordata > Aves > Galliformes > Numididae > Numida > Numida meleagris. The sequence goes on from NC_034411.1 coordinate 54,073,377, forward strand.
AAAGTCAAAGAAGACAGTCCAGCCTTTAGATCAGCAGAAGAACTAGGTCTATCCTGCTTTATACTGCAGTATATGTATGCCACAATTTAAAGTATCTAGTCTTACAATGCAAAGAGAAAATAAAACATCTTGATGTTAATTATATTTTATTAACTTAATTAACTTGAAGAGAAATTCAAGGAATAGACATACTGCTTGTTAATCATTTCATTAACGATCTTTGCCCATTATGTTAGCAATGAAACCAGTTCTACAGTAATTTGCATTCCACACACAAATGCAAGACATTAGATGATAATTTCATTCAGTGAGGGAAAGCCCTTATATGGGCATTATAGTGATTCAGGTTATGTTGTATGGATGGTTCATGTCTTTTGTCTTTATGTTTAAAAAGAAGCAAAAATACCATGTAACAAAGCTGCATCTCTAGATGAGGATTTGTCTCAAAGTGCATAATGGATACTTCCTATGGATGGTGCATCTTTACTTATACCTACACGTATCTCACCAGTTATTTTCCACTCCCGATTACTTTCCCCCTTAATCTATTCACCTCAGAACTGAGTGCTTTCTGATGATTATTCTATAGAAAAGTAGCTGTATGAGTTTCTCAAATCCTCACAAGGCCGGAAAGCCACAGTTGTATTTCTTTAACTTTCTCCTTGTTGTACATGGAACTGGGACATATTTTCAATGAATGCCTTCTCTGCTCCTCAGATATCTCACAGCCTTCCTGTGGTGTTTGGTTATCCATGAAAACCATTTATCACCTCATGCATTACCTCCACCATGGGCATAATCCCTTAAATAATTCACACTTCATTGTGCCTTACTGCCTGAGCTGCAAAAAACATAAAAGATATTTAAGGACAGTCTTTACATAAAGCTCACATAATTTCATATGCATACAGTTGAACAGTCTTGTGGAGGTTTGCTTCAACAAAACTCCAGCTCAGAAGGAAATGTACTGTGTCATGTGTGAACTGTTTTTCTCATGATTTGTTTCTGAATCATGAGAACAACCATCTTCAGTGCAAGCTGCATTGTCAGGGGAGCATGTATACGCAGTTAAATCACTTTTATCTCCTTGCTGCACTTGTGATTTGGTTTCGGTTGGTTGGTTTTTTTTTATTCTTATTTTTTGCATTTACAACTGGGGACAGAGCAGATGTCAGAGGCTCAGCTTGGTGTAACGTCCATAAAATAAGCAAAGCTGTAGTGAGCCTTCTCTCTGTTAGAAGCTCATTTCACTTTCAGGAGGACTTTTCTTTAGCTGGAATGAACCTCAAAAAATTGTGACTGTAGGGAGAAATGAGCAACAGAACATAACAGTTCTGTAGTTCTCTTCGAGTTCCCTGTAGAGCTTCTCCCTTAGGAAAGTGCTGCTTTGCGATTCTCTCCTCCACCAGGTAATGTGTTCTGAGAACACTTGTAGGAGTTCCTCAGTTTTGCTGCTTTTGCTCTTTTATCATTAAAAATGTTTTTGAGAAGTGTGGAGTGGCAGGAAGCCGTCATACAGAGATCAGCACTGCGTGTGTTTGGGACTTGACAGAGCCAATGACATAAGTGCTGCCTTCTCATCAAGTTCCAAAAAATCCCCAAAACTTTGAAGTGCACATACACACCCACGCACCCACAAACAAACAAAAACCCTTAGACTTTAATTCCCATGGGATCTGAGGTAATTCTTAAATATCTTATGAAAATGTAACTAAGGCCCAGGGACAATGGAGATTTGTTATTTCTGCTACCAGACGTGCCCATTGTACCAACATACACAATCCTTTATATACAAAAGTAAACAGCTTTGCCCAAAATATTATTTAAAGAGAGAACACAGGTTAAACAAAGTTCAATTTTGCTAATTTCTTCTCTGAAGAAATTATAGCATAGATTGCTTAAATTACTTGCCGAAAGCCACATACACAATTTGAGGAAGTGCTGTGTCTGAGGCAGAGCTGTGGGCAGAAAAACTCCTGAGCCACAGTTCATCCTTCTTTTTCACAGTACTAGCATGTAATAACATATTATTCAAAGCTACTGACAAATCGGAATGGCTCTTTTCCATATAAATGAAGGAGTGGCAAAAGGTAATAATAGCACTGGGCAGCAAAGATTATAACTGCCTGTGCTGTGCACTGTGTTACACATTTCATCTTTAAACTCTCCTTTAGAGAAATTGTACAAGAATATAAAGGAAGCTGAAATCTGACCCATCTATAATTTATAATACTTATTATATTTTGGGAACAGCCATCTCTTTGTAAAGGTAAGTTCTCTTATTTACAGGTGGAGTCTGCTCATGATTTGCATGCTAATGCATTCACAGCTGCAAAGCCTATAAATTAGCCTCCCGTGCATTATGGAAGTGCCATTTTCCTACTTGCTAGTGTGTAATCTGATCCCAAATGCTCCTGATGTCCACAAAATAAACCAGCCTGAGGGAAGACCTTCACTCCTGTAGTATTAGCACAAGCACACAAGTCTTTTCCACTAAGAAAAAAAAAAAGGGCAAAAACAAACAAAAAAACCCATGAAGTCACTGGAGGAGAGGAAACAGTTCAGTGTTTCAAAAAGATGAGCACAAAAGCCTAATGCTCAAGAAAATGGAATGCTGTTGCTATGTTCTGAGGTGCTAATACATCAGTTCAGCCAAAGGGATGAATTTATGGCAGCTTTTTAATGGGCTCCTGATAAAAATATCTTCATAAAAGATTAAGTCACTTGGTTGTCAAGCTGTTTGCATCCTAATGTGTCATACAGGAACATTCATGTAGTGATTAGTGTGCCTAGTTATCTGAAGCAGACACTGAGGACCTTTTCCTGTGAGCCTCATAAAGGCAGTTCCTACTTTCACATAGTCAGCTTAGGATCGTGTCAAGATTTTGCTCCTTCAGTGGGCTGCCCAAAAGATGACGGGCAGCACAGGACACCTGTGCATTACTCATAGGTGCAGGATACCCACTGTATTAATTCTCTTTGCCCAAGTTACCCAGATGGTATTGGATCACTTGCTCCACTACCAAGTGTTCAGCTGCTGACAGCTCTCAGGCTCAACTTCAGTACTGCTGTGTACAGTGAAAAGCAGTCTCACTTCACCTGGATACACTTCCACCCGCTCTTGTACTTTCCATTTGGTTACTTTTAACTGTCCTGAGAGGCAGATGTGCCATCCTTCAGGTAGAGAAAAGTGAAACGCTTACAAAGAAACCCCAAACCCTACCTTTATCATTGGAAAGATCTTAATCAGAATGCAGTGATAGAGCTACTCTTAGCAAGCTCTCACCCACTGCCCAGACTTGTCCTTGCATTACCTTACTCTTTGCATCATCTGGTCTTTTCATCTCTTCCCCTCAACCCTCCACCTACTCTTCCCCAGAAACCTCCATTCTTTGCTTACTAGAGGCAGGTGACTGTAAAAGAGAAGATCTGAAAAAGAAGAACTCTGCCTAAGTCTTCAGAGCAGGAGGGGGACAAGGCTCCAGGTCATTGCACAGGTGCGGTGTTGGATTCAGGATCCAGGTGTATCTGCACACAACAAATGTACTAGTATCTTGAATTTCTTTATTAAATTCTGGTTGATGATGGAGCTGGTTATTTATTTATTTACCTGTAAATCTCTTGTTTGTCAGAGCAGGTTGCACAGGAGTGGAAAATCAGGGCTCTGCATGAGTCATAACCCAGAAAAAGTTTCTGCCAGGAATACAGATTACAGTGCTTTGCAGCATTGCCCAGGTGATAAGCATCATCATGCTGCTGTTGTCTCCATGTTGTCAGTCTCATAACACTGCAAATGACAAGATTCACTGTGATTTATTCAAATGAGGCTGTAAGTAGGGATATTTCCATTTCATTTTCTTACTTTTGTCTTTTCCATGCTGCCATAAGAATGGGGAAATAGAGCATAAAGAGAAATATCTACTTGTTTAAAACAGAAATAGGAATATAGAAAAGAAGTTGTTATTGCTAAATTTAGGATTTTTTACCTCAATACTGTTCAGTTCTACTTCTGATGTTGCTAAGAATTGCACAAGGCGAGATCCAAATCTGAGGCCCAGGGAATGTTCATCCATCTGCGCTGCTGAGCCTGTTACATGGGTAGGCAGTGCCCTGCCACCCTCTGCAGTCCCTGCAGCTGGCAGATAACTCACAGGTCTATCTTTAGCTTGTAGAGCAGTCCCACTGAGCTCAGCGGGGCCTAGCTGAGAGCTTGGCTCAGTGCAAGAGGAGTGCCTGGTGTTCTTAGTGAAATCAGACTCTGGGTAGCTGAAAGAGTTTACAGTATTTGAAAAGCTTATAGATGCTTCCCATGATTATTGTTTCTGCTTTTTTTTTTTCCAGCTATACAAATGATGGAATTCACTGGATGTCATTGTTTGGCCACCACTGAAAATTATAGCACTAGAGCCCAAAGCAGAGCTGATTCCCCTCCAGTTTTTGACTGCATTCACTTTCTGTACATGGCACCACTCTCTTTACAGCAGCATGCGTGGAGAAAAAAAGATCTTGGTAGCATTTTTATTCAGATCAGCTGTGATAAAGCCTCTTTCCTCTGCCTGTTTTGCTTTCCTTTAAACTTCTGCTGAACCTATGTTTTGGACCTAGTTCCCTCATACTTTGTACTACAGAGATCCAAGGAACTGTTTCTTCAGAAATGGTGGCAAGGAAAAGCATGCAGAAACTAGAAACAAGCATTCTGCAATGATGGTTTGAAAGTATACATTTTCCTCTGTGTGTATTTAACACTCTACATCTTGACCATATGTTCCTCTTCTCATCAATTTGCCTTTTAGATTGTTTTTTAACACTTGCCTATTTTCTTGCTTCTGTAACAGAAGGGAAATTGATCTTTCATTTGTTCCGCAAATATCCCTTATTGTCCCAGGTTTTATTACCCCATCTGTTATTGTGTGATCACTTGAAATCTCTCGTGGTCTCACTTTTCCAACTGATCAAACTGCACTGCAGGTTATATTTCAATTTAATTGCTAACTACCATATGAAGTATAAACTAGAAAGAGAGGAACAGAAAGATGAGAGTATTTTTCCCCTGCCTACCATTCCTCTCTTCCTCTGTAAGCATACATCGTCAATGCTTTCTTATTATTGGTGACAGCATTTAAACTAAATCCCTCATCTACACTCTTTTCTACTCAAATCTGATGCTTCCAGCTCAGCGTTTACTACTTTAAAGAGCAAAAGTGTTTACAGAATACGCTCATCAACACTTGAGGGTAATGTGTAGACACTGTCTTACTCCATGATCTAATGAAATGCACCCTTGCCAAGATGGAAACCTTCCCCCTGAGCACAGTGTTTCCCTTTTCTCCTTGTTTCCCATCTCCCAGCCCTCTCCTACTGCTCCTAACTGTTACTCTTGCTTGCACATGATTGTTTTAACTCCGCATATCTTTGTAATTTAAAATTTATTTTTCATCCAATTTTTTTAGTAATTTACATATACTATCTTCTGCAAAGTCCCTTTTTATCCACCTGCATTCAGCTACTTCTCTTTCTATCACAGCAAGATGCTCAAGAAAGATACTTTCAAAATCAGAGGTACAGTGCTGTCTCTGTGACGGAAAGCTGATCCTGGAAGTGTGACCAAGCTGAACTGAAGAATATTTTGCAGCAGAACAAATAGAGATTTTTCTGTCTGTCCAGTGCTATGGTAGAGAAAACAGCATTATTTATGATCACTGTTTTGCATAATAGAACAGCAAAATGGGTCAATGCCAGGGAGGAACACAGAAGCAGCTCCTGCTGTAGCAAGGCTTAGGAAAGGATGCATAAGAGACAGCCCCCCGACTTGCTCCTCAAATAATGACTCAATGTCCTGATATTCATGCACGCTGAGTGAATTCAGTGCCACGTCCACATGCACTACTAATTTGGTTTTGTGATCCCTCATTTGAGCATGTACTTAAAGACCAGATTGTCAGTTGGAAATCAGGCTTCAATGGACTCAGCTACTGCATGAGTCATTTATAAAAGCTAATCAGGGTCTTTAATGCAGAGCTGTGCAACAAAATGCACCCTGTCTGGTTCTGGATATGCACACGGAGATTAAATGTATCCCAAAAGCTCCTGGTGCCACTGCTGGGAACCAAGATATCATTTTACATGAGCTAAAAAGAGCAAAAAGCTGACAATCTTCAACAGTGCTGCACAAGCAGATTTGAGATGTGGGTGGCTTTACAGAGGGGAACGTGGAATCGAGACAGAAAATATGGACTGAAGAAAGGACATGCAAATATAGTATAAATGAAAGCGTCTGTAAACCCCTCCAGTTTTTGAGGTGTTTCCTGCCCCCTGCTGGTAGCAGCTGCTTCGTGGGGTGAAAGTCGACTGGAGCCTAACGCAGGAACACCAGTTCCTCCAGGCTTTGTGCATCGCAACTGTCAGTAGGTACTTGTGCATCACCTCTTCTGTTAGAGTGTGGGAACCGCAGCAGGAGCCTCAGGTCTCACTTAAACAGAGCTTCAAATCCGAGGACAGTTCTCAGAATGGCACAAAAAGTGGACAGTATCCCCATAGATCATGCCAAGCTACAATGTTTCCATTTCCAGGTTTTCCAAAATACATCTTCTCTCAACTTATCTGAACACATAATTTAGAACAAATATGATCATGCTGCTGTCCAAGAATTAGTAACTCTTCCCTGGACCTCTGTGAGTAACTAGAAAATGGAAAAATAAGCAAACAAACACACAAACCACAATCCATGAAAACCTACAAACTCTCACACATAAGAACACACTGTACCTTGGGTTTTCTGTGAGGAGGGGGAATCAAAAAGAAATATTCTCAGTTTGAGAAAATAAGATTTACATGTTGCACCCAGCTCCCATCTCTGAAGCAGCAGTTTCAGGGTCAGGTGGGCAATTCTGAGGACTTCGTTACCACCATTTAGCATCATGCATGAAGATGATCATACCAGGGATATGGTCCGGCCATGATCTAAGTGGTCTTGAGGCCTCTAGAGAGCTCTGGGTTAAAGTCTTTTCCACCAGGGATTCTGTCATTTCCTTCAATAGAGGCAGAAGTTCATCCAGTGCAGCTCTGAAATGGAACAGAGACCTCTGCACAACTCAAATGCAGAAAACTTCAGTAGCTGAGTCAGTGCCCTCACATGCACCTTAATGCCTCTCTTCACAGCCACCATAGGCACAGTGTGTGCAGAAGAAGGAGGGCTCTTTACCCTCCTTGTATTTATACAAGGATGTGCTGGAATGAGAAAGAATTAGTCAACCTCTGTGGGCCATGCTGATGCTCTTGTGTTGCTCATCCAACCTGGTATTTTTGCATGGCTCTTGAAGCAGTCTCAGCAGCACATCAATTAATTGCACAGAGCACATCCAGGGCTGGATGAGTTTCCAGTGTAACCTGAATTCAACCAGAGCTCCTGACAAAAGTTTGTCAGAAAAAAAAGAAAAAAAAGGATTTCTTTTAAATTCAGATAATGGCAAAGTTTCAGCACAGATAAGGAAGCAGTAATTTGATTTGGAAACTGCTGGAGTGTTTGATGTGGGTTACACTCCCTCCCGTCCCTATCCTGTTTTATGGCTTGAGTGACTACCTTGTTTTGGTGATGCTCGTTAGTGTGTAAATAGAGATCTTACTACCATGATGCCCGAAGAGAGATTAAGCAGAATTAGGGCACTTGAACACTGAGGAAAGTGAGCAAAAGACGCTATGGAAGGACTACACCCATGAATTACAAAATAATTGGATTTACAGCATGTGTTCAGTCTGCAAACACTGCTTTTTTTCCTAAAGGCTTTAAACAAGATGTAAACAAGATAGAAAAAAATGTCTTCAGGTAAAATGGGAAAAGGAAGAGAGCTCCAGCCCTTAGGGGATCCTGAGAAGACCCCTTCCCTGCCCCATGGATGCCAGTGTGGGGGCTAAGGTGGGACCTTGGCTCTCTGCTGCCCACCATGTCCCCCAAACAGACCCTTGGGAAACAGCCTGCAGGTTCCCACCCTTGCCCTCTGCAAAACTGTACCTGTGAGAACCCTGCCGTGCCCGTCTGGGCTGGGGCTGATGGCTGACCTTCACTCAGCACTTCCTCGCTCTCTGTGATAGCTTGGTGAATAATTGCTGGCAGTGGTAAATGATTTACTCTATGCACAGCACTGTCTGCTAGAGGAGCACATCCCTTCTTATAGTGAAGAGAAAAATACAGCTGTGGAGCCCCAAAGATTATGAAATGATCTAATTATTGGCATAATAAATAACTAAAAGTAAGGATAGTGGTGGTGAAAGAGGCTTATAATTCCTTTTTTTTTTTTTTTACATGATAAAAGAAAAATTGGAAGCAGGGGTTTAGATTTTCATAATAACCACAGAACACATAATTGTGTTCATAGCTGGAAGTAACATCCATTTGACGGAGGAGCATGATCCAAAATGCCCAGAGAGAATCAGGCATTTTCAGTCATGTAGTAAAGCAAACCTTTAGTTGCGTTTTCCAATAGGGTTTTCATGTAATTAAATATTGGGCATCTTTTCCTCATGATCATAGCGCTACGTGCTTTTCATGCACGTATTTTTGCAGCCCCACAGACTACTGCCATCTGGTCCCTGTGTTTGTGCTGGCTACACAAGCTGGAGGTGACAGAAACTACATATGCTGCTGGAGCTGCCTATTTTGTTTGCAGGAGGCACTGGTTTATTGGTTTTCTAGCTTTTCTCACTATTAAATCAAAGTAACACTGGAACTGAATGCAGATGACTTCTCTGTGCTTTAGGTCCTTGGTCACATGAAAGGAAGTCTTTGTTGTGTTATCTTTTTACTTCAGATGCATTTCCCAGTTGTTTTTTCTTTTTCTTGCATGTCATCTGTATAGCACGTTGGTATATAGCCTCCTCATGGAGTGACATTTCCACCAATAGTACCCAGAAATGCTAGGAATTGTAAGGGGAATATTCACCTTAAGCTATTCCTGCTCTGTAAATGTAATGCTGTGCTTAACTGCAGGCTTTGCTGGCGTACAGAGGGCAGTGCCACTAGAAGGCAAGACATGAAGCACAAGGAGGTAGGTAGGAGGACATCCTTGAGTCTCCATTGAAAAAGCCCCATATTTTCAACTAAGAGGGGACTCATCTCCCTCTTCATGTGGTCACCAAGGTGTGGTGGGCAGGCCACAACTGTTGATGTTGAAGGAGGGCTTTGGTGGGCTTCGTATGGTGTGACACTGTGGGGCCATGCTGCCCCAGCACCCCAGTGGGCTTCTTGCATCTCTGGACACCACTGCAAGGCATACCCTGTCTTGGGAAACCCATTAATGCAACTAATAAACACAGCAACCAGCCCTATGTGCCTTTCTGAACAGGGGAAAGTCTCTAACGTCTGACCTTCTAACAAAGTGAGCAATTTTCTGAGCAGTGAATTCCTGCTATATTTCTCACAACACAGATGAAATTTAACCTCACTTCTCTTCCAACAATAGACAACAGATCCTGTGTTTTCTGCTAAAGCAAATAGCTTCTGTACCTACTTCTGAGGTGACTTCAGTGCTGGCAATGAGCTGCTGGAAAAACGTCTCTCAGCACTGAGCACACAAAGTCCTCTCTACAAGCAAAAAAGTTAATTTTCCCCTCTCCCCTGTGCAAAAATTATGTGTTGACATGTCAAGCATGCAAGCTAGTAGTTCAAGCAAAATTTATCAATTTGGAATGAAATCTGAATGGTGGGCATGGAAATAAGGAATGAATGAGGAAGACTATTTTGGTTGCAGTGTGGTGCCAATGATCTGATTGGATGTGAAAAGGACCAAGTTGTGGTAATCGAGGCTTCAAAAATGATAAAAAACTGGTAACAATTTAAATTGGTATTGTGGGAGAAGGGTGGCAGGAACTGAAGGGTGGAAGAGGAGTTAGAAACAAGAAGTATACGCACATAGACACATATATGTGTATAGATATGTGTATGTACATATGTATATGCACAGATATGTGTGTATGTATAGATATGCATATCACTAAACAGGAAATTGATATCTTGTCAAAATCTCAGTATGCCAGAATCAAAAGGCCATTAAATCTTCCAGATAGGTGACTTAAAGACAGATTAGATTTTAAAATTAGCCCTTCATTATTTTGCCAGTCAGTATGAGCTTGATAGGCAAAAGCCCTTGAGACAGTTGTAACTGGTCCCTCAACACTATTCAGAAATTGATAATCTTAAAAACATCAACTTAAAAAAACCTTTCTGCAGTTTCCACTAAGTATTAATATAGTTCATAGCCATAGCTTTGGATTTGCACTCTTTGGAAAGCCACACATTATACAACAAATATGCAAATAATCTTTTAAAGCTACTTTTTAATACAAATTATATACTTTAATTGTCATTGACAGAATGAAAACTTCACACTGTCCCATTTTTTCTCTCAAACAAGCACATAAAAGTGCATAATTTCCAGATACATATACCTTCTTCATAGATTTTTCTGGTGGGAACTTTGAGGAGAATGCTGAGAGGTCTGGTGAACCTTCACCTCGTTTGAGGTAACTTGTCTGAGATTTTTGCAACTTCTTCATGGTGAAGAAGTTATAAGATACTGTGGTATCACAGTACTCAAATGAAGTTCACTGTACCTCCTCACTAGAACAGCATGGAGCTGTGACAGGGGAGGTCAGGCTGGGTGTTAGGAAAAGGTTCTTCACCAGAGGGCAGTGGGCATGGAACAGGCTGCTCGGGGCAGTAGGCATAGCCTCATGCTGCCAGAGTTCAAGGAGCATTTGGACAGGGCTGTCAGACATAGGGTTTGAATTTTAGGTGGTCTTGTATGGAGCCAGGGGGTGGACTCAGTGATCTTTGTGGGTGTCTTCCAACTCAGGATATTCTGTGATTCTACGACATCAGTCAGCTTGAACACATTTAACGTGGCTGTGACAAAATCCCATTTGGTGCAATTCAGTATGAATTTATAGTCCCACATCCTCCTTGAACGCCATGTAATTCACGATACCCAGTAATTTCTTTCAGCCCTTCAGACCTCAAACATCTGCTGTCCTACTGACCTCTTTGTTGAAACCTTGAAGCTGCTCTAAGACTTGAACAAATGCGTGTGTTACATGCCCAAAATGCATGCATCCCATGTGATCAGCACATCTGCCCATATGAAGAGTTTGCACTGGTACTAGGCAATGGGATAACATGGGGATAACAAAATGGGATGTGTGTAGATCTTACTATGGAAAAATGTTTCTCCTGTGACCATGATATTGAGTGAGCACTCATGTAATATAATGGGGAAACCTTCATTTTGCTCATCTTCAGGGTGCATTTCCAGACATGGAATGGGGAAATATATGGGCATAGGGGTCCTGAGTACCACTCCTGTACTGTGTCTGGCACAGCCTGGTTGAATGTCAGAGCACAATAGTAATCAAAACCACACATTTGTTTAATGCTGATCTTTTTCAAAAGCATTTCAAAACCACACATTTGTTTAATGCTGATCTTAATGCCATGATGCGCTGTTTCCTTGTGAATAATGTCATATTCCCATCCTCAAAAAACACCTTTCTTCTTCTCATTTGCATTAAAATTGTCCAAAAACTGGGCAAGGAATTGACTATTTCAATCATGAAAAAACATATAATATTATGAGAGTTCAGTACCTAAAGCGGCTGACATAATTAGTGTTACTGACTTCAGGTAATGATAATCTGTCTTTATCTGGTGAATGGAGAGGAGAAAGATGAGCTAAATATCCGGGGAAAGGGCAGGGCTTGTGAAGCAAAGCAAGGGTTCCAAGTTTTTGCTGTGGCTTGCTACAGTTGCTGTCAGGATATCTGTAGAGGTGGGGAGAAAGTCAGACAGACTTGGGAGGGTCTGTTGGGTATAATGTAGGGGTACCATGCAGAGGTCATGTAACAAATGGAGGTTAAATGAAGGCTCATGTGTACTGAGGACCTGACAGGCAGAATGTAATTATGAGGATGGCCCTAGCCAACATGAAGCACTGCATATTTTAGGACAGCGATGTTTGGATAAAGGCATGGTGATACACTCTGATGTTAGAGATGTCTGAAGTGTCCGTCCAGGTGGTTTGGGGGTCTTACGGCAGTTGTGGCTTTTTCCCTATGCTGTCACAAGCATGGACACAGGGCCGCACCACAACCATGACCAAGAAGTGAAGTTGCACACGGGAGGGTGGCAGCTAGCAAGGAGTTAATTGTGGGACAGGAATGTAACTGCACACTCACTTAGCATAGAGGGAGCAGAGTCAGGGTGAGGAACAGGACCCAGCCCTGTGCTCTCCTCTCCATTCCTCCAGCCCCACAGGTTGCCGCCGCCACGCTTGCTCCCAGGAATGTGGGTGGGACTCCCTCCTCCCAGCGCGCTTTAAAACTCAGCTCCGACAGACAGACAGCCAGTCTCTGCTTGGAGGAGTGTCCTTGTGGCACCCACCCTTCCCTCCCCGAGCAGCTTGGGCTCGCAGGTGCCCCAACAGCCCGGCGGGATGGTGGCATGCAGCCTCGCCTGCTGGCGGTGCCGCTGGCTTCTGCCCCTGCTGCTGGGCCTGGCCATCATCATGGGTATCATCGCACTGGCAGGCCGGGGTTGGCTGGAGTCTGAGTCGGAGCCCTACGTGCACCAAGCGTCGCTGTGGGAGAGCTGCACGCGGGGCGAGCAGGACCTCAATTGGAACTGTGAATCCCTCATGGACTATGGTAAGCAGGGAGCCCGCCTGTCCCTGTCCCTCTGAGACCCCATCCTCTGATGGCTGCACCTCAGAGGAGCTAAGGCTGGAAAAGTTTGTTCAGCAAAGTGAAGGCTGTCAGCCCTTGTGTGGTGGTGTAGCTGCTGGGTAGGATGGCGTTTTCCAAGACAGAACCAGTGCTGTTTCAGGGCCTTAATGAGCAAAGAAACGGAACCTCAGAGTGCTTCAGGCATCTTTCCTATCAGGAGTAAGGAACAAGGCTTGTTTTTTATTTTTAAAAAGTTCTTTTATAACCAAAGTAAGAGAGCCAACTGGCCACGAGTCTGCTATCAGCAGCTCTGTGCAGGCTGCAGCGCCAGCGGCCTCGCCCTGCAGCACGCAGCTGTCTCGCTGACCCACTGCAGGAGAGTTCGCACTGGGCTTCCCTGCACCTGGGCAGCAGCAAAGCTGCCTCTTTGCTGGGCGGCCGGGGG